>NC_080547.1:21434550-21622050 GCF_028640845.1 Ahaetulla prasina
AGAGACCACAGAGTCAGGTAAAGTGTTCCAAGCACTGATGATTCTGATGAAATTGGATACAATCAAAGGAAACATTAGGACAGGAACGGTAGGCACGCTGGTGCTCTTATGCATGCCCCTTACAGACCTCTTAGGAATGGGGTGAGGTCAATAGTAGACAGTTTTTGGTTAAAGCTTTGGGGATTTTGGGAAGAGACCACAGAGTCTGGTTGTGCATTCCAGGCATTAACAACTCTGTTACTGAAGTCATATTTTCTGCAATCAAGATTGGAGCGGTTTACATTAAGCTTAAATCTATTGTGTGCTCATGTATTGTTGTGATTGAAGCTGAAGTAGTCATCAACAGGAAGGACGTTGTAACAGACAATTCTATGAGTTAAACTCAGGTCATGTCAAAGGCGGCAGAGTTCTAAATTTTCTAAACCCAGGATTTCAAGTCTGGTGGCATAAGGTATTTCGTTGTAATCAGAGGAGTAGAGAAAGATTCAAAAGATCTGATGCTTCCCTCTTCAAAATCTGACTTCCAAATCTTGCCAAATTTATCATAAACATCTGCTGGCAGGTTTTTCTAAAGTTAGAACTATGCATAGGTATTAACAGAAGGTTTTTAATGTATCAGCCTCTGTTAAGACTCAGATGCTATTGGCAAAAATAATGGGAAGAATTGAGGACAAATTGATGACTACCTGGAGAACCCCAAAATAGCAGCTATTCAGAGCCGAAGTGGCGCAGTGGTTAGAGTGCAGTACTGTAGGCTACTTCAGTTGACTGCTAGCTGCAGTTCAGCAGTTCAAATCTCACCAGGCTTAAGGTTGGCTCAGCCTCCCATTTTTCCGAGGTGAGTAAAATGAGGACCCAGATTGTTGGGGGCAAGAGGCTGATTGTGTAAACCACTTAGAGAGGGCTGTAAAGCACCGTGAAGCGGTATATAAATCTAAGTGCTATTGATTTATTTATTTTATTTATTTATTTATTTATTTTGTCATAACAATATATGTAGGTATCATACAAAAAGATTATATAATATATAAACACATATATGGGTAAATATAAGGAGGTATAAGCATATATGTATATAGGAAGAAGAAAAGAAAAACAATTGATATTTGTTTATTTGTTTGTTTTTTAATATTTTTTTTATTTTAAATACAAATAATACAAACATAGTACATATAAATCTAAATACACAAAAAAGAGGGGGAATATAAATATTACAGTGCAGCCCTACCCCAGAGACCATTTTTTTCTTATATTTCTTCTTCTATAACAACTAAAAGATATACAATATATTCCAACTGTGGCCTTATCCCCTCCAAAAACAACATATATTCTTAAGTACATTTATTCCCTTTGCCTTCTGCCAATACTGTTTTTATAAAATCCCCCCCATATTTCATTATAATTGTTTGCTTTAATCATCCCTTTTTTAAATTTAATTTCTGTTATTAATTTATCATTTGTTGATCTATTACAATATATATTGATATTGATTGTTTCCTGATTGCTTATTTGTACCCTATGACTATCATTAAGTGTTGTACCTTATGATTCTTGATGAAAGTATCTTTTTTTTTATGTACACTGAGAGCATTTGCACCAAAGACAAATTCCTTGTGTGTCCAATCACACTTGGCCAATAAAAAATTCTATTCTATTCTATTCTATTCTATTCTATTCTATTCTATTCTATTCTATTCTATTCTATTCTATTCTATTCTATTCTATTCTATTCTATTCTATTCTATTCTTTCAAATTTCATTATACCACTTATTTTTTTGAATATCCAATTTCATCCCCAATATTTAGCCATAGCTGCCATTATCAAATTTACAATCAATTCCTTTTTTGTTTCATTTATATCCTGTTTTTCCACCAGCAACAGTAATGCAGGCAATTCTTTCCTCGCTTTCAGGCATAATTCTCAAGATTTAAAGCCTACTTTGGGTCTTTGCCAAACACTTTCCACACTTTTTCTGTGTTTTGACATCCAACCTTCCAAAAAGAGCTCTTGACCTTTTAAGAATTTTACAGTCTATAAGGTAATGGTAAAAGTTCCCCTCGCATATATGTGCTAGTTGTTTCTGACTCTAGGGGGCAGTGTTCATCTCTGTTTCAAAGCCGAAGAGCCAACGTTGTCTGAAGACATCTCTGTGGTCACGTGGCCGGCATGACTCAGTGCCAAAGGCACATGGAACGCTGTTTCTTTCCCACCAAAGGTGGTCTTTATTTTTCTACTTGCATTTTTTACGTGCTTTCGAACTGCTAGATTGGCAGAAGCTGGGACAAGTAACGGGAGCTCATCCCATTATGCAGCACTAGGGATTCAAACCGTTGAATTGCTGACCTTTCGATCGACAAGCTCAGCGTCTTAGCCGCTGAGCCACCATGACTCTTTTACAGTCTATAGCTATTGCTCTTTGTGACTAGGCTTACTCAATAGAAGGATCTTAGGTATGACTGAGTAAGATCAATGTCCTTTCTGCAAACAGGATGAGACCCGTATTAACCCAGTAGGACAAAGAAATCAGAACCCTGAGATTGAGCTGGTTTTAAAGTCTAGACTTGTATGTATTGCCTTTCTCAGTGGAAAACTAACTCTTGATGCTCTTGGAAAATGTCTAATCTAACCTGACACAACAGTTCTAAGAGGGGAAATGTTGATTCCTGTCTTGCTAGCATCATCCCTTATGCCACCCTACAGCACCATAAAATTTCACAGCCATACCAGAAAATTCACATGAAAAACAGAAGAGGAGCTTTAAAGTTATAGCAGCTTCTCAGTTAGGGTAGCACAGGGTATAAATCAGGGACTTCAAGACTATAAAATTCTAGACTCGTTTTGAATGCCTGTCAGATTTCTGCCGATGCTCCACCAGGAAGTGACCAAGGCTCTGCTCTTCTCTCATTATAAGCTTTTTCCAAACCAGCCTTTCTGCAAATAGAGTTCTAACCTAGAACAGATGGCATTTTAACTGATTATTAATGCAAAGTTGGTTTTATTTATTTTGGAAGACCTACATAATTACTTGTGGATGAATTTTCTCCTGTACATAACCTTGAGGGTTATGAATCCGTAAAATCTCCTTAAGAATCAGAATTCTTATAATCTCCAAAACGTAAGATCCATATTTCCCACTATTGCTAAGGTTGCAATGAATGGGAATCCCTTAAGGTATAATTAAATATAAAATATTTCTCTTTGAGGTTCTAGGAATATCAGACAAAGGGTAAAGGATTGAGGAGGTGGCGTTACTGAAATCTACAAGGAAATTATAGTTTTCCTCAATAGGCCAATCCAATATGTTGGTGCTAAAGTAAGAAATCTGTTGTTAGTCACAACAAGTAGGTTACATATTCCCTAATCCACTTTCACAGGGAAATAAAACTTTCAAACACAACCAAGGAAACATTTAATAGGTATGTTGATTAAACCACTAGGAGACAAGACTAGGTCTGGGAAACAAGGTCAGCAGGAAATTCCTAGAGAAAGTACTACATTAATAGTAACTTTAGTCAAAGAACATTTGTTGTTCTTAGTCGCAAAGTCATGTCCGACCATCACAACCCCATGGACAACATTCCTCCAGGCCTTCCTGTCCTCTACCATCCTCTGGAGTCCATTTAAGCTCACGCCTACTGCTTCAGTGACTCCATCCAGCCACCTCGTTCTCTGTCGTCCCCTTCTTCTTTTGCCCTCAATCTTTCCCACCATTAGGCTCTTCTCCAGTGAGTCCTTCTTTCTCATTAGGTGGCCAAAGTATTTGAGTTTCATCTTCAGGATCTGGCCTTCTAAAGAACATAAAATTCAAAGAATATAGCTTTTTCTAACAAAGGAGACTATTGTCTTTGTAGTACTCCCCATCCTTATCTCCTTAAAACAGGGGTGTCAAACTCGTGATGTCACATTGTCGTCATATGACGTATTGTGGGGCCATGAGTTTGATGCCCTTGCCTTAAAACATGTGATCAACCACTATGTACAATCAGATCCACTATATATTTTAATTTGCATAAATCATAGAAGGGATGAATTCCTTCCTTTTTTAGGCTATTGCTTTGGCCACCCCTGTAATAGAACCATTTTCACTTAGTGAAAGCGTGTATATGTGGTCCATGTTACTATCTCCAATTGCTTAGGACATAGTATCGTGATCTCAAAGTGAGAGCAACGATTCTGCTGTCCAGTCATACTTCCATTGTAGAGTTGGAGTGGCTTAGGGCCTACTGACGCTTGCAGGATTCATTATGAATGAGTGGTAAGTTTGAACTGTGTTGTGAAGAAGGAGGTTGTTGGGTCCCCACTGTTGTTGTCGGTACATTCAGGGGTGGGCTGCTGGGGGTTCGCAGAGGTTCAGGAGTACCTCTAGCTAACATTCCATGCAGTTTGGAGAACCCCCAAATCTTACTTCTGGCTGGCCCCTCCCACTCCACCCCACTCCTCCTAGGGATCCCCACAGGGCCTGATTGGATGCAGGTAAGTGCCTGGCGGACACGCAGGCTCGGGGAGGGCAAAAAATGGGCCTATCAGAAGTTCGGGAAGGCGGGAAATGGAGCCGTTTCAGGCTTCCAGAGGGCCTCTAGAACATGGGGAGGTTGTTTGTGCCTTCCCGGAGGCTCAAGGAAAGCCTCTGGAGCCCAGAGAGTGCAAAAACACCCACCACCACCACCAGTGGTGAAATCCAAATTTGTGAGTATGGCTTGGTGGGTGTGGTGTGGCTTGGTGGGCATGGCAGGGGAAGGATACTGCAAAATCTCCATTCCCACCCCACTCCTGGGGCCAGCCAGAGGTGGCATTTGCTGGTTCTCTGAACTGCTCAAAATTTCCACTGCCGGTTCTCCAGAACCTGTCAGAACCTGCTGGATTTCACCCCTGCCTCCCACCATGGTGCAGGAGGCCGACTAGGCCACGCCCACCATGGCCACACCCATCCAGCACCAGGGGCAGAGAACCCCCTGCTAAAATTTTTGAAGCCCACCCCTAAGTACATGCCTGGTGAAATTTATATGAACAGTCCTTGTTGCTCTCTGCTGGTTCAGAGACCGTATTGGATGGTCTGCTGCCCTTAGAGACATCACTGGCATTTGTGGCAGAGCTCTAGGTTTATGGCAGAATGGCGGGATGGAAATAACTATTTGATATAATCCTAAATCTTCTCTCTGTTGCAATACCCAGTAATTGCCTTTGTTTGGCAATCGTAGCCACTTGAGAAGAGGGGAAAAGAGATAACAGTTAGATGAACAAGGCATAAATCTCATTGGGGGCAATGAAGGCAGCAAAAGATTGCCATTTTTACACCTCCATTGCTCTTGCAAAGTGCTGTTCAGCTTTGTTCTGTTGGGTTCTCTTGAAGAATATACGAAACCCTAAAGAGCCCACAGTGATCAGTTTGTTACATGAAGTCATTGAAGGGATTTGGGGTGAGGTCTTACATACTTAGTATGAGTAGCAGAGGCCCTGAAAATACCAGGATCATTGAAGATCACTTGGAATGGGTATCAGGACGAATGAGAACCAATACATGGAAGCAGAATTCTGATAAGCTGGAGATGCTGCGTATAAATGGTTACAGGGTTTAATAATTTGGTGTTTTGGATGGAATAGAATAGAATAGAATAGAATAGAATAGAATAGAATAGAATAGAATAGAATAGAATAGAATAGAATAGAATAGAATAATGGAATGAGGTATAGAATAGAGGAATGAAGAATGGAACGGAACGGAACGGAACAGAATAGAATCTGGAAGGCACCTTGGAGGTCTTCTAGTCCAGCCCCCTGCTCAAGCAGGAGAACCTATCCTATACCATCTCAGACAACTGACTGTCCAATCTCTTCTTAAAAACCTCCAGTGATGGAGTGCCCACAATTCCTGAAGGCAAGTCATTCCACTGGTTAATTGTCCTCACAGTTAGGAAGTTTCTCCTTAATTCCAGGTTGCTTCTCTCTTTGATTAGTTTTCAACCATTCTTTCTTATCCTTCCCTCTGGTGCTTTGGAAAAGCATTTGACCCCCTCTTCTTTGTGGCAGCCCCTCAAATACTGGGATACTGCTATCATGTCACCCCTAATTCTTCTTTTCTTTAGACTAGCCAGACTCAAAACCTGCAGCTGTTCTTCATATTGGTTTAGTCTCCAGGCCTTTGGTCATCTTAGTTGTTCTTCTCTGAACTTTTTCCAAAATCTCAACCTATTTTTTTGGTAGTATGGTGACCAAAATTGGTTGCAGTATTCCAGGTGTGGTCTTACTAGGGTTTTGTAAAGTGGTACTAATGCTTCACATGATCTTGATTCTATACCTGTTTATACATCCAGGATTGTATTGGGGTTTTTTTGGCTGCTGTTGCTGCACATTGCTAGAGATTGATAAGAGATACCTGTTATCTACCACTTGGGGATGTTTCTTAATCCAAATATTCTCGCTAGAAGTGCAAAGGGTCTCAGAACCCACATTGGTGGTTTGTCAACTTTCTTTCCCGGGTAGAAATCGTTTTAGCACAACGATCTACGCTCTCACAGAATCTAAGATGGATTGTGCTTGTTTGTTGGATTGATTTCTGAAATTTATCTGACCACCTGAAACCAACCAGACTCTATGTGGCTTACACTATAACTCAGTTTGTCCTTGAAAATGGTTTGGAGGCTTCAAACTAGGCAGAACTTATCATTCTTAGCTAGGAGACATAAAGTCTACCCAAACAGCAGGCCTTGTTTGGTGCCCAAGATTTGCAATGCCCTCCTGTATTGTGATACAATTGGCAACAACAATATTACCAGCTGGATGCCAAATTAAAATGTTTCTCCCCCTTCAGTTGTGCTAAATGTTCACTGTTCGCTTGCTCTCTCTTTTTTTAACCAGTTGAATAGATTTTATGCTTCATATCTGCAATATTATTGCTGCTTTTATATGGCATTTGGAACAATATTCTATATATCATACTGCAGTCTCTTGTGGATGAAAGGCAATCTGTATATTTAGAAAAATAATACGTCCTGTTCTCCTTTTCTTTTTTCTGCTACCAGATTTTGGTCATTTATTTATTATTTATGGATGTATAACTTTCCTCAACGCTAAAATTGAAGCTGGCATACCATCCATCAGCAAATGATGCTTCCTGCAGGCCCTGGCCAGACACAATTATGCTTAGTTTTAGCAATATCTCTGTATCATCTGCTTTTAGTTCATACCTTGCCATCATTGTAAGACAAAATATTTGAGATATCAAAGATGAAGAATTATGAAAACTCTCTTCGTACTGTTTGGACAATTCTTTGAAGTTTCAGCTCTGACAGAACTGATATTATTCACAGTTCGTTTGCCGAACATAAATGAATGCAAATATGAAATAATAGATTTAAACCCCCAATTATTCACTATGCTTTTCCTGAATTGGGTAACACTTCTTGGTATAACCCAGCCATCAGAGCATAAAACGTTCTCTATTTTAATATGAGAACATGTTAGATAATGATCACAGCTGCAGTATTTTAATTTAAAAAAACCCAAAAACCCACAGGGTTCAACACGTGATGAGGATTATATTTCTCCCTATGGGCCAAACTGTCAAGCTGTGGATGAATTTCAAAGTATATTTTTCATATTAATGGATATGATGTGTTGATCCATTCTGACATTACAGGCAAATCTGAATAAAGATAACACATAACATACAAGTCCAGAGATTTTTAATTACTGGGGGGAAAAAAACACCCAAAGCTTAGTGACTGAGATGTCTTAATAGACAGGGGCATAAATATATTTTCTCTCTAGAGAACAGTGACCATAAATTTAATTCTAGAAACCAGCAGGTAGGATCTGTGTTGCATACCCACAGAATATCTCCCTCATAAAGCCACAATAGCAATAAGGTTCGGGATACAATTTCAAAATGAATAAGGCTGAAGCTGGGACAGAGAACCGTGTCTTGAAAAACGTCAGATTTAGGAAAGTTGAGGTATTTTCACAGTGTAGAATCTCTTTGACAGACTGAAAAACAGCAATTCTATACAAATGGTTGGTCTCCCAAGGCGAATGGAGCTCAATAGTCACACAATACGACTTTGCCAGATGTTTGCGAAAAAAAATTTCCTTGTGTGTGTTGCATTGAGCAATGCAACGGAAACCGATTTATTGCCTTTTTTTGAGAATTACCGTCTAGCACGTTAAGAAGCTGTTGTAGAACTGAACCAGGTGGAACCAATATTTACAACACCTTGTGAATTGCAATCAGAAGCAAATCAGCAACCAATGCAGCTCCTGGAGGAAGGGTGATACATGTGCACACCGAGGTCTGCACAAAACCATGCGGGCCACTGCATTTTGCACCAACTGGGGCAAAAGTTTCCTCTATTGTTCCTCACCTATATAGAGAAATCTTGTTGAACTAAAGCAACTACTTGCATCATTAAAAAATATACCCTGAGACAGAGGTGGGATTCATTGTTGTGACCCAGGCCCAAGTAGGTAGTAGGAAATTCAGTCAGTGAAAAACCAAACAAACTTTATTCAAACTGCTGAGAATTACTTCATTCTCAGCGTAGTTCAACTAAATTAAAGCAAATTCCTCCCAACACAAATTTCTCAGTCCTATCACAAACCTTGGTCCAATTAAGCAAACTGCCAAAGGCCTTTCTTGGCAAACGTTCAGAAGACACCGATACAAAAATAAATGCAAGAAGACAAAGCTACCAACGTTGTTTTCCAGCAAAGCCCAAACGCCGTTGCTGGTCTGTTTTAAGCCTTATGGGAGGGACCAATCATCTCTTGGCCCTACTTCCGAGTCGTCCTCTCTGCTTGAACTGCTCTTGCCTTCTTTTCATGTGTGCATTAGGAACAGGCTTCTCCTGTTCTTCTGCCTCACTGCTATCAGTCTCTGGAGGCTCTGGTGTCCGCACCTCACTCCCCGATGGCTCTGGCCCCACCTCAGCCTCTGATGCAGAGCCCTCATCTGGGCCTTCCCCAGCCTCCTCAGTGTCTGACTCCATTGCCAGCTCCACAGGCTGCTGGCGGACCACAACATTCACTTATCCTCCCTACCAATTTGCAAATATGAGCGCACGCGCCTCCTCTGCACATTCGCACGGCCTTCCATGCATGCTCTTTGCTCACGCATTACGTCCAAGGCGGTTGGGAGCTTCCCGCAGTCGCCGCTACCGATTTGTCCGAATCAGACAGAACCGGCTGAATCCCACCTCTGCCCTGAGAACATCTAGGGAGGAGCAACCTTGTTCCTCTTTCGCCAACCAAACTATATAAACTTTGCTGTTTCTTGGTTCTCTGAAATGCAGCTCCCCCTTCCTGGAAAACCAGACTACATTCCACCCCATGCAGGACATCATTACTACGGTAGCATAGAAAAGCTAGCTGGGAAGTTGAGGTTATGGTCTAGACCTTGAGGTGAGCAGAGGACACATTCTAGAGTTCTTGCCTATTCCAACTACAAATCTAAGGTTGCTTTTAAGGGCTCCAAAGTATTGGACTATTGGATCCAAACGTTAGGAAGAACAGCATGAAGCATCTCAGTGGCTCACCCAGTCATCCTGCTAATTGCTTTGTATTGACTTTCCTATCCTTCCACCTATTCGTCTGTGAAAATGATTGTATCGGCCATTATTCTTTATTAGCAGGCAGCAATGCAGTTCAGTTGGGTCTTCTATGGGCATGAATTGTTAATATTCCTTTTAAGCATACTGTGGGCGAGATTCATCGCTGCAAGGTTACTTTCTTATGCATCTGATGAGCATTGGGCTTCTGCCCATATTGTAACAGCAGACCTGGAGGCAGCTCATGCTCTCTCCACATTTTTTTTTTAAATTAAGAAATAGGTATATCCTGCCTTCCGGAAATCTTTGGGCAATTAGAACCAACAGCATTCTATTAATGGAAAATACAGTGGACAGAGCTGATGACCCAGCTTCTGGAATCAGAAAGTTTTGTTTTGTTTTTTTTATTTACATTTATATCCCGCCCTTCTCCGAAGACTCGGGGCGGCTTACAGTGTATAAGGCAATAGTCTCATTCTATTTGTATATTTACAAAGTCAACTTATTGCCCCCCCAACAATCTGGGTCCTCATTTTACCTACCTTATAAAGGATGGAAGGCTGAGTCAACCTTGGGCCGGGCTTGAACCTGAAGTAATTGCAGGCTGCTGTGTTTAATAACAGGCTTCTTACAGCCTGAGCTACCACGGCCCAGTTATTCTCTCCTTTCTAGACTGGGCAAGGCAAACTTAGGAGATTTTATATGGTTGTAATCAGTGGTGAAATCCATTTTTTTTTTTACTACTGGTTCTGTGGGTGTGGCTTGGTGGGTGTGGTGTGGCTTGGTGGGCATGGCAGGGGAAGGATATTGCAAAATCTCCATTCCCTCCCCACTCCTGGGGGAAGGATATTGCAAAATCTCCATTCCCACCCCACTCCTGGGGCCAGCCAGAGTTGGCATTTGCTGGTTCTCCGAAGTACTCAAAATTTCCGCTACGGGCTCTCCAGAACCTGTCAGAACCTGCTGGATTTCACCCCCTGGTTGTCATCCTCATAATAAACCTTTCTGAAATCTTCTTTTTCTTCCTCTCCCAAAGGTGCTTTTTCAAAAAGGCAACTGGACTTTTTGGTTTTTCTTTGAAGACGTTTCATTTCTCATCCAAGAAGCTCCTTCAGCACTGAAGAGAAGTGAACCGTCTTCAAAGAACAAACCAGAAAGTCCAGTTGCCTTTTGAAAAAAGCACCTTTGGGTTCTACCTATCTGTGCATATGGATAGTTGGGTAACTGTTTTGCGTTTTAAAAAATGTCATAAGGTAATCCTTGGCTTACATCCATTTGTTTAGTGACTGTTTGAAGTTACAACGCAAAAAAAAAAAGACTTATGACTGGTTCTCTCATTAATGACCATCACAGAATATTAATAGTTGTATTATCAAAACTGGGCACTTAGCAACCAGCAGGTATTTGCAATGGTTGCAGCATCCCAGAGTCATGTGATCATCATTTGATGAATCAGAGACTCATCAAATTCATCATCAGTTGAATCAGAGATTCAACCTAGAAATAAGGAGAAATTTTCTGAATGTGAGAGCAATCAACCAATGGAACAGAAATTGCCTCCGGAAGTTGTGGGAGCTTTATCACTGGAAGCTTTCAAGAAGAGACTTGACTGCCATTTGTCAGAAATGGTATAGGGTCTCCTGCTTGGGTGTGAGGTTGGACTAGATGACCTACAAGGTCCCTTCCAACTCTCTTAATCTGTTAATCATTTGTGACTTTCCCAAATAGTTTCCACCAAGCAAAGTTAATGAAGGAAGCCAAATGTACTATTCACTCAGCAACTGAATGTATTATTTGCTCAACAATTGTTAAGTTGTTAAGTTAGGGGCCTCTGTGGCTCAGACTGGTAAGACAGTCTGTTATTAACACAGCTGCCTGCAATTACTGCAGGTTCTAGTCCTACCAGGCCCAAGGTTGACTCAGCCTTCCATCCTTTATAAGGTAGGTAAAATGAGGACCCAGATTGTTGGGGGCAATAAGCTGACTTTGTATATAAATATACAAATAGGATGAATACTATTGCTAACATAGTGTAAGCCACCCTGAATCTTCGGAGAAGTGCGGGATATAAATGCAAAAAAAAAAAAAGTGATTTGCTTAACAACCATGGCAAAAGAGGTCGTAAAACCAAGCTTGGTTCTCTTAAAAGCTGAAGAAGCTTCTTGGATGAGAAGTGAAACATCTTCAAAGAAAAACCAGAAAGTCCAGTTGCCTCTTGAAAAAGCACCTTTGGGACAATCCTGTCCTGGAGGACTGAGCATCTCCATACACTTTGATTCTACAGGGTAATTCTTTCAATTCCATTTAACCTTTATTATTCATAACCATCATTCATAGAGATAAATGAACGGTTTGGTCTCCCTCTGTACCATTACATCTGGGTTTTTTTTTTCCTATCAGCATCTGAGTTTTCTTCTCAGGGGAAAGGCTATGAAGAAATAGTTATGAAGAAATATGGTAGAGCATATGTTGTGGCATATCAGGGACACGGTGGCTCAGGGGCTAGGACGTTGAGCTTGTCGATCGAAAGGTCGGCAATTCAGCGGTTCTAATTCCTAGTGCTGCCGTGTAACGGGTTGAGCTCCTGTTACTTGTCCCAGCTTCTGCCAACCTAGCAGTTCGAAAGCACGTAAAAAATGCAAGTAGAAAAAACCTTTGATGGGAAGGTAACAGTGTTCCGTGTGCCTTTGGCATTGAGTCATGGTGACCACATGACCACAGAGACGTCTTCGGACAGCGTTGGCTCTTCGGCTTTGAAACGGAGATGAGCACCGCCCCCTAGAGTCAGGAACGACTAGCATATATGTGCAAAGGGAACCTTTACCTTTTACTATTTTGTGGCATTTATTCTTACTCTTCCAATAAAGGTAAGGGAAAATCAAACCTTCTATCTGAAACACTAGAATGCTCACACCTAGTAGAATAGGAACACCAATGTGGTCTGTCTTAGTAGAAAGCAGGTTCCTATATATCCCATTGAATAAATGTTCTTTTGTTAAAGTAGTCTGGAAACTATTGGTAGCTTCTGATAGCTACCAGAGTTAAACAGCTCAACATTTACTCTCAGTTCCATAAATAATACAGAGCATTTGATTTGATTTCATTGTGCTTTTGAGAACTCACCTATATTCTCCGTTGCATTTCTTGAGCAATCATTACAGAATTGCAAAAAACAAAACACAAAAAAAAAACCCCTTAACTCCTCCAAAGGTATCGTTATTGTGTGTTATGCATATCTCATCTTTGCCAAGGATAGGCAAAGAAATAAAGATGAAGAAAAAAAAAAGATGGCTCTGCATATTTTGCTTCCCAGAAATTCTCAGACAGGCTTTGAGGTTGAACAAACTTATGCTGTTTTTGAAGAGCGTCTTCTTGTCTTGATGCTAAAAAAAAATAAAAATAAAATCAGGTTCACCCTTGAATACTCTTGTGAGGTATCTGTGACTGACAGCCTTGACCCAAACAACTTGCAACGTCTGATGAGCCATCATTCTGTTTTATATAGCCAACAGCTTTTCATGTTTCAGGTTATAAAAATCAATTGCCAACTTCCAATTACTAACTAACATGGATTGTGGAAGAGAAAGCTAAATCTCCATAGCTATTTTGCTTTTCAGAAAAGGTTGGAGACAGATTCTTAATACCTCTGCCGGCAGATGGTCTCCTTATTCCACTAAGTGCATTTTTAGGGTAACCTTCTCATCCTGATTCTACTTTCTGGTCTGAAAATAGAAGCTTGAATTAGAGAGAATGAAATGTACAAGAGCCGGCTAAAGAGAATGTGTTCAATTAGAAACTTCATCTGCTAGGAATTTTTTATTTGGTGCATATGTTGCTTGTGATCCATCGTGATTATTTATATACTGCATGTGTATGTGTGTGTATGTATATATGGAGAGAGAGAGAGAGAGAGAGAGACAGAGAGAGAAAGAAGGAGAGAGAGAAAGAGAGAGAGAGAAGGAGAGAGAGAGAGAAGGAGAGAGAGAGAGAAGGAGAGAGAGTGAGTGTGAGTGTATATATGGACCTGTTTGAGAGAGCAGAAGGAGATGCTTGCATTTTAAATCTCCACACACTTTAAACTTTTATAGGTACTTCAAACAACCCAAGATTAAAATTCTGTACTCTCAGACATGGCTCTCAACCAAGAGGTGAATATTGTAGCTCATTAGGATGAACATTACAAGCTGAGGAAAAGTGGTAGGCATAGACAATGTAGAAATCTGGGATTTTGTAAAACCAAAAAGTCAAAATATAATGCCATCCAATTTTTAGAAGTCAAACATAAGTCACGATATGGTGTCTGTTCACAGTGGAGTCAGAGAATAAAGACAACTGTTTAAATCAAAAGTCTCCATCTGCAACCTCAAATTTATATGTGCCCTCAAGCTTTGGGGTAGCCTTGAAGCTTCAACAGTGTTCTCCTTAAGTTATATGTGAAATCAGATGTGAAATCCAATTATATTTTCAAAAAATGCTTGGGGTATACACATATTAATTTTATTGAATAGGGTTTTTTTTTTAAAAAAAAATTGATTAATTTTGCCCTGACTCTAGTACATTTTTAGACAAAAACCCACTCATTTTGGGGAATGTAGGACTAACCACTACTCCAAAAAAAGAAACATGGGTATTTGGTGTATTAGATTATGTCCATGATTTTCTTGGCTTCCTGCAGTGTTAGCATACCATGGCAAAGCACTGAGAATGGATGAACTAAAGTGAAGCCTTTGACTCGTTCATCTTGTCTGGATTACTGCAATGCTCTCTACATGGGGCTCCCCTTGAAGAGGCTCCAGTTGGTCCAGAATGCGGCTGCACGGGTGATAGAGGGAGCCCCTCGTGGCTCCCATGTGACACCTCTCCTGCGCAGACTGCACTGGCTACCTATGGCCTTTCGGGTGCGCTTCAAGGTTTTGGTAACTATCTTCAAAGCGCTCCATGGCATTGGGCCGGGTTACTTATGGGACCGTCTACTGCCACCGATTGCCTCCCACTGACCCGTGCGCTCTCACAGGGAGGGACTCCTCAGGGTGCCGTCAGCCAGGCAGTGCCGGCTGGCGACGCCCAGGAGAAGGGCCTTTTCTGTGGGGGCTCCCACCCTCTGGAACGAACTTCCCCCAGGACTTCGCCAACTTCCTGACCTTCGAACCTTTCGCCGCGAGCTTAAGACACATCTATTTATCTGCGCAGGACTGGACTAGAATTTTAAATTTGGTTTTAATGGGGTTTTATTATTTTATTGTGGTTTTAATATTCGGCCGTATTTAATAAGTTTTTTAAATTGGGGTTTTAACTTGTACTTATATGTATGTTTTACTAGGCTGTAAACCGCCCTGAGTCCCTTGGGAGATAGGGCGGTATAAAAATATGATTAAATAAATAAATAAAAATTAAATTTGACTGTCAGTGTCAGAGTTCCAACTGATGCCCTAATAAAAGCAGGAGCCTCAAGCCAGTTTTTTTTTTAAAAATCCAGTTGTTTATTAGGAGCGCCATGTTGGCACGGACCTAGTGAAGCCAGCTTTTACCCCACTCAGTTCACGCCTTGCCTCTGACCCTGTTTCTCCCTCCTCTCAAGGTGTGTCATCAATCACATTCCCCAACGAAGGTCATAGAAGTCACTCCCTCCGGCCGTTACTGGTTTCTGTGGAGATGGCCTTGACTTTGGCTGGCTAGGATGTGTGTTGTTTTGACTGAGGTGCAAATTCCTCTATGCAGCTGCGAGGCTCGATCCCCCATCCCCCATCCCCCTGCCTATAACAACTAGAGAGCAGGTTGGGAAAGCTTCACGAGTTGACATTCAGCTCTTGGAAATCTTGGTGATATGGTCAAACTGTTGACCATGAACTTCTAAAGAGCCATGGGATCAGTCAGCTCCTTAATAAGAATCTTTTTAGATCCTTGGATTCCAAGCTTTGGAATTGGAACACAAAAAGACTCCATATTAGAATATCATGTAAGTAAGCCTTGACTGTTTCCTTTAATATCAACTGTATGTTTGAAACATACAGTGGAAAGACCATGGATGCTGTCAGCTGGTAGAACCTTTGGCTGATATTTGAAGAAAAAAAAACAAAACATCAGCAAGTAGCACTGGGCAACTGGATAACCGCTTTCCTGTCAAACAGACAACAAGTGGTCAAAATTGGCAACGCTCTATCAAATCCTGTTCCTGTCAAAAGTGGCGTTCCCCAAGGCAGCGTTCTTGGACCAACTCTCTTCATACTACACATAAATGATCTCTGTGACCTTATCTCAAGTCATTGTGTTCTCTTTGCTGATGATGTCAAACTATTTAACACCAACAACAACACTTCTACCCTTCAAAAAGATCTTGACTTTGTATCCGATTAGTCTAAAACTTGGCAACTCCAAATCTCAACCAGCAAATGCTCAGTCTTACATATTGGGAAAAAGAACCCAAACACCAAGTACAAGCTTGATGGACATTACTTTACAGATGACCCCCACCCTGTTAAAGACCTTGGAGTTTTCATATCAAATGACCTAAGTGCCAAAGCCCACTGCAACTACATAACAAAAAAAGCTCTAAGAGTTGTAAACCTAATTTTACGCAGCTTCTTTTCCAAAAACTCTACACTACTAACCAGAGCATACAAAACATTTGCTAGACCTATTCTTGAATACAGCTCACCTGTCTGGAACCCATACCACATCTCAGACATTAATACAATTGAACGTGTCCAGAAATATTTTACAAGAAGAGTTCTCCGCTCCTCTGAAAACAACAAAATACCTTATACCACCAGACTCGAAATCCTGGGATTAGAAAATTTAGAACTCCGCCGACACCGACAAGACCTGTGATTAACACACAAAATCATCTATTGCAATATCCTTCCCATTAAAAACTACTTCAGCTTCAATCGCAATAATACAAGAGCAAACAATCGATTCAAACTTAATGTTAACCGCTTCAATCTTGATTGCAAAAAATATGACTTCTGTAACAGAGTTGTTAACGCTTGGAACTCACTACCTGACTCTGTGGTCTCTTCTCAAAATCCCCAAAGCTTTAACCAAAAACTGTCTACTATTGACCTCACTCCATTCCTAAGAGGACTATAACGGGCGTGCATAAGAGCACAAAAGTGCCTACCGTTCCTGTCCTATTGTTCCCTTTCATTATATAAATTAATACTTTGCTTATATATATATACATATTTTAGCCTATATTTTATATTTTATATATATTTTAGCGTATATACATTTTTATATGTTTATATGATATGTTGTTGTTTTTATGTCAATGTTTGCGTATACTGTTGTGACAAAATAAAATAAAATAAAAAATTTGCAATGTGGACATAATCTGACTCATCTGATGATGTTTTTATTGTCAGCTTTGGAAGCCATACTAGGCCGGAGGCTTCCGCACTGCCAGTTTCCCATGTGTGGGAAAGTAGGAGGGGTTTTTTGGTAGAAGGGGCCTTTAGACATAACAACATTCTTCCTGCCGGTCAGGCCAAGACTGCATCTGGAGAAGGAGTGGCCGGACTGATGCCTCGAGATGGGATGGTTGGCGATTGAAGCATGTGATCGGCAGAGGGGTCAAGGGGGTGGGGATTTTGGAGTTTGTCTTACTGAGGAAAAACCCGGATCCCCAGATTCGGAGTTTATCCAGTTGTGCCAGTTTACCTATGCTAGTAAAAGAACTTTGAAAGATGTTTCTTCGGAGTCTTTTCTGCAGGAGGGTTTTTTTTTGGAAAGCTGACAATTATTACTGCAATTTGGACAGACTTTCTCTGCTTTTCCTTTTCCTGAAAACTTGTATATTGGAAAGAGAGGCAAACACCATATTTCCATCTCTGAAAATTGATGTCAGGATCTAAGATTTCTTTTCACTTTTATTTACATTAGTCACCTCAGCCCTGAAACATTCTTCATAATCATATGTATTGAATTGTTTTGGAAATGCCTGTTCTGAGCTGAGAAACTACTAAGCAGGAGGGCATAGGAACATATTTGCTGTAATCTGATCTCTGATTTCTGTCAACCTGCCAGAGGTGTTGAGGTTAACATTGTGTTTTTCTATCCATATAGTTTCGGCACCATAGATGAAGCCAAGTTCTTCCTTCAGTCACTGAGTCATCAAAAATCACCCTGCAAAGGAAGGGAGGGAGGGAGGGAGGGAGGGAAGGAAGGGAAGGAGGGAGGGAGGGATGGAGAGAGGGAGGAGGAGGGAGAGAAAGAAAGAAAGAAAAAAAGGAAAAAAAGAAAGAAGAGGGAGGGAGGGAGGGAGAGGAAGGAAGGAAGGAAGGAAGGAAGGAAGGAAGAAAGAAAGAAAGAAAGAAAGAAAGAAAGAAAGAAAGAAAGAAAGAAAGAAAGAAAGAAAGAAAGAAAGAAAGCTCTATGAGACCCAGAAAGCTATTTGCCCCAACTATGCCTCTGGCTGCAAAAAACTTTTAATAGAAATCTGAGAAACGGAATGGGCTACAGCTGTTTGCTTTGATAAATATATTTTATGCTATATGCCTTAGCCACCATCTGTTTGCTGATATGAATGTTTCTTCGTTGCAGCAGTGGAAAAGAAGCTTTCAAAATAAATTGAAGGAATCTGTTTTTAAGAGAGAGAGGAAGGAAGGAAGGAAGGAAGGAAGGAAGGAAGGAAGGAAGGAAGGAAGGAAGGAAGGAAGGAAGGAAGGAAGGAAGGAAGGAAGGAATACACTGGCATCTACCATGGAACAGGAAGGAAAGATATCTGTAGTGCTATTCAACCATTTTACCATAACCAATAATAATATACTATAGGTTTATTTGTCTGGTTTAATATGCTCAACTATTGGGTTTGTAAAGTATTTTTTGTGTTGTTTGAACTCGGATCACTGTGTTATTTCACTAAACTATGGTTAAGCAAACTATTTCTTAATGTAGAGATCATCAACGTTTTTGGATGCTTTGAAATTCTGATGTCTACCAAAACCACAATGAGGACTTTATACCCAGAAAGTTAAGTAAGCACATATTATGTTTGCATGTATTTTCTGAGGGGGTGGGGGGAGAGAAACAGGGGGAAGTTTACCAATAATTAGTTTTTGAACACTTAAGAAAACCGCGGCATCCTAAAGGACATAAATAGGACAATGAACCTGGCCTGAACCATCTTTGAATTAGAAGTCCAGACTTTTTTCCCATCTTCCATTACATATGAAGGCAGATACGATGGGATTGATAGATTGTGTAACGTATCATACTAATATGGTTCCTGAATTAAATTGCCTGGCTCACACAGCATATAGATGGATTACACTGATTTGATTCCTGCTTCATGTTGACTCACAATGGACCAACCACATTTTAGATTAGTCCGTTTAAAAATTGGATCCACACATCTAATGCCAAAACATGATGTGGTTTCTTTGATTTTCATTAACCATATTATTTTGCAAATTATAGAGATTTGCAAATCCAGATTCTTGCATTAGAAGCTGCTTTGGCTGATATCATAAATGATGAGAATCAGCAGAGTATTTGCTGGGCTATAAGGTCAGGTCATAATGTTACTCATGAAATTGGGTCTACTTGAAAAAATGGTAGCAGTTCAACTTGAATCCTATCTGAAGACCAGGGGCGGGGGGGGGGGGAAATATGTATAGACTGAAACTCTAGTTCAGTGATGACTAATCTTTTCCAGACCGAGTGTCCAAAGTGCATGTGCAAACTCCCAAAATGCAATGTGCGTGCAGCCCACATGGTGGGATTCAAAATATTTTACTACTGCTTCTCTGGGCATGGCTTGGTGGGCATGGCATGGCCTGGTGGGCGTGGCAGGGGAAGGATACTGTAAAATCTCCATTTCCTCCCAATCAGCTGGGACTCGGGAGGCAGAGAATAGATGGGGGCGGAGCCAATCAGAGGTGGTATTTATCGGTTCTCCGAATTACTCAAAATTTCTGCTATTGGTTCTCCAGAACTGGTCAGAACCTGCTGAATACCCCCCACATATACCCAGCCCCATCCACACGCATGCGCAGCCCCCACACATGCGTCCCACCCCTTGCGCATGTGCGGCACAGACATGAAGACCAGCTGGCCGGCAGGAAGTGCAAACACACATGCGGCAGAGCCAAGCTGGGGTGATGGTTGGCATGTCCACAGAGAGGGCACGCCGCATGTCACCTCTGGCATGTATGCCATAAATTCACCATCACTGCTCTAGTTGATTCTTGTTGGGGTGTTCTAATTTTCCGTCTGGTTTCTACTGAATCGGTCTGATATGATAGAAAGGCATCTGACCTTTGATATAGGTGTTGTGTCTCGTCCAATCTCACCTCAGCCGGGGTCTTCTTATCTGCTTCCGAACACGGAGGAATGTCCTAGTATGCCTCCCGGCCCCAGCCCTGGCTCCATGCCCAGACAGGCTGAAGAGGAAGAAATACCTCCAGCCCCCAGCTCTGGCTCCATGCCCAGGCAAACGGAGCAACTAGACCCCTCCCCCTCCTCCACAGCATGTGAGCCTGAGAGAGGTCAATTGCCAAAAGCTGCAGACTGGAGTGACCCTCGCGTCAGAAGACTTGATAGGCGGAGGCAACAGAAGGAAGGGAGGGGCAGGCCTGGATAAGTGCTGAGTCATGGAGCCACACCCCATGGCCTATATAAAGGACCTGCTTTCTGGCATTCTCTGAGTCAGGCAAAGTCTAAACATATCTTGCTGAAGTCACTTTCTGGTCTCCTGCCTGCCTTGAGGACTTTGCTAGGACTTTGGCAGAGCTGCAGAGGCAAGCCTGATTCGGATTTCCCTGACCCGGCCGTCAGCGGAGGAGTGGGACACGACAATAGGTCTGTGATGGCTAACCTTTTCTGGACCAAATGTCCGAAGTGTGCTTGTGCCTGAACCCTCCAAATACAATGTGCACGTGCCCCGCGCATGCGTGCCACCCCCATGCATGCACACACAGCCCCCCTGCCATTCCCCCAGCATATGCGTGTGCAGCCCCTCCCCCCCGCATGCGCAACAAATACCCGAAGACCAGCTGGCCGATGGGAGGCGGATGCATGCGCAGCGGAGCTGAACTGGGGCGACGGCCCAGGTGCGATCAGAGACGCCGCTGCGTGCCATCTCTGGAATGCATGTCATAGGTTCACAATCACAATTTAGGTAGACCTTGATTTACAAACATTTGTTTAGTGACAATTCGAAGGCACTAAAAAAATGTGACTTATGGCCATTTTTCACACTTCTCACCCTTACAACCATTGCAGTATCCCCCGTGATCAAGTAATAACAATTCGGATGCTTGGCAATTGGTTCATATTTAGGATGGTTGCAGTATCCCTGGATCATGTTGCGATCTTTTGATAAACAAAGTCAAATGGGGAAGCCACGTTTATTTATTTATTTATTTATTTATTTATTTGATTTTTATACCGCCCTTCTCCCGAAGGACTCAGGGCGGTGTACAGGCAAGATAAAACCAGCAATACAATATACAGGTTAAAATACAATTTAAAAACTTATTTAAATTAGCCTGAGGATTAAAATTTACCATACACTAAAAACCCCGTTTAAAAATTAATAAATTTAACATTAAAATTCCAATTTAAGCCAGCCCCGCGCGGATAAAGAGATGTGTCTTCAGTTCGCGACGGAATGTCCGAAGGTCAGGTATTTGGCGTAAACCTGGGGGAAGCTTGTTCCAGAGTGTGGGAGCCCCCACAGAGAAGGCCCTTCCCCTGGGGGCCACCCGCCGGCATTGTTTGGCGGACGGCACCCTGAGAAGTCCCTCTCTATGGGAGCATATGGGTCGGTGGGAGGCGTGTGGTAACAGCAGGCGGTCCCGTAAGTACCCAGGTCCTAAGCCATGGAGCGCTTTAAAGGTCGTAACCAACACCTTAAAGTGCACTCGGAAGGCCAGTGCAGTCTGCGCAGGAGCGGTGTTACATTGTTCACTGAACAATCAGGTTACTAAACTTAACAAGTGACCTGATTCACTTAACATTGGAGTGTTTGTATTTTTATAGTATATTCTTGGTATTGTGTATCGATTTTGTATAGTTTTAATTTTTTTAACATGCCTAGTTTTACTGCCCGGTTACCCTGTGACAAGATGGGCAACCCAAAAATTAAAATAAAATAAAATTGTTGTTGTTAGTTGAGAAGTCGTGTCCGACCATCGCGACCCCATGGACAACGTTCCTCCAGGGTTTCCTGTCCTCTACCATCCTCTGGAGTCCATTTAAGTTCACGCCGACTGCTTCAGTGACTCCATCCAACCACCTCATTCTTTGTTGTCCCTTTCTTCTTTTGCCCTCAATCGTTCCTAGCATTAGGCTCTTCTCCAGTGAGTCCTTCCTTCTCATTAGGTGGCCAACGTATTTGAGTTTCATCTTCAGGATCTGGCCTTCTAAAGAGCAGTCAGGGTTGATCTCCTCTAGGACTGACCGGTTTGTTCACCTTGCTGTCCAAAGGACTCGCAGGAGTCTTCTCTAGCACCACAGTTCAAAGTCCTCAATTCTTTGGTGCTCAGCCTTCCTTATGGTCCAACTTTCACAGCCATACATTGCAACTGGAAAAACTAAAATAAAAATAAAATCAATACAATACAACACAACACAACACAACACAACACAATACAACACAACAAACAGTATAAAATACATAAACACAACTATGACAAGAAAGGTAAAATATGCGGCAAATTCATTTAATAACTTTGTTGCTAGCAACAGAATGTTTTAATTTCTATTCAACGGTGATCGTCATACCTGTGTACGATATTGGTCAGCCTTGAATGAGAAAACACAACTCTTTCGTCTATTCTTGCATTTCCCAGGAATAATTTTAGACCGAGGAATGATTAAACAGAGTGATTTCATTGAGAAGAGCAACTCGGTCAGAACAAAAGATTATCTTGGGATTTGGCACAGTCGGTGACTTCTTTGATTTCTTTCAACTTTAGAACATTGTGATTCTATTCCTGGTCTGATCTAGAAAGGGAAGGACCCCAAATGCCAAAGATGGCTCAGCTTTAAGAGATATTGGCTATATTCACATGACTCACTAATCCAAGGATAACTGAATCACAGCTTACTCACTGGGACTAATTTTTAGGGTTAGCATTGTACATGGACTCATCAATCTGCCACTCGGTCTGTGTTTGTTCCGTATTCTTGGTTAAATGGAATTGTCTGCTTGTTTGTGATTCAGTGTACTGGGTTGTTGTTAGTTGCAAAGTCATGTCCGATCCATCGCAACCCCATGGACAATGTTCCTCCAGGCCTTTCTGTCCTCTACCATCCTCTGGAGTCCTTTTAAGCTCACACCTACTGCTTCAATAATAATAAATAATAATAATAATGTTTTAATTTGTATACCGCCCTTCTCCCGAAGGACTCAGGGCAGTGAACAGGCAAATAAAATACAAACAGAAACATACACCATAATTAAAACAACCCTTTAAAAACTGATTCAAATTTGCCAGAAAATTTAAAATAACATTACAACCCATAAAAATTACAGAAATTTAAAACCCATTAAAATTTAAAATTTAAAATTTAAAATCAGGCCAGTCCAGCCATATGAAATAAATAGGTTTTAAGTTCGCGGCGAAAGGTCCTAAGGTCAGGTAGTTGTCGAAGCCCGAGGGGAAGCTCATTCCACAGGGTAGGAGCCCCCACAGAGAAGACCCTCCCCCTGGGGGCCGCCAGTCGACATTGTTTGGCTGACGGCACCCTGAGGAGTCCCTCTCTGTGGGAACGCACCGGATGCTGGGAGATAGAGGCCGGCAGTAGACGGTCCCGTAAGTAGCCCGGTCCTAAGCCATGGAGTGCTTTAAAGGTGGTAACCAATACCTTGAAGCGCACCCGGAAAACAACAGGTAGCCAGTGCAGTCTGCGCAGGATAGGTGTTACGTGGGAGCTCTGAGCCGCTCCCTCAATAACCCGCGCAGCCGCATTCTGGACTAGCTGAAGTCTCCGGGTGCTCTTCAAGGGGAGCCCCATGTAGAGAGCCTTGCAGTAGTCAGTAGTCCAACCACCTTGTTCTCTGTCATCCCCTTCTTCTTTTGTCCTCAATCTTTCCCAGCATTAGGCTCTTCTCCAGGGAGTTCTTCCTTCTCATTAGGTGGCCAAAGTATTTCAGTTTCATCTTCAGGATCTGGCCTTCTAAAGAGCATTCAGGGTTGATCTCCTCTAGGACTGACTTGTTTGTTTGCCTTGCAGTCCAAGGGACTCACAGTGTATTGGGTAGATCCACTTAATGTATGAATTAGTTCTGTGACATCCCTGATGTTATTACGCTAAACTACAGTTTTCCAGTTTTACGGAACAAAACAGAGCTGACAAAATTTTCACGCCCTTACGTGTTGTAACCTCTGCCAAATAAAAATTTTAATTACAAAAAACAACAACAAAAAAACCCACCAATTGTCCAGTGACAATTCTCCCATCATTTCTCTAAGCCTGATTACTGCAAATGGAAAGTTCGTCTCTAGCCTCTGCAGGGTGCTCTGACTTTTACCTTAGTTCTATTTAACCCCTGTGAACATGCATTCTCCCTCCGCAAAGCACTTTTCCTTCCCTCGTCACAAAAGAGCTCTTACTTAGCCGGCAACACGGTTCTGTTAAACACTGCTTCCAGCCGCCTTTGGCAGAGAATTGCGCTAGGGAAAATAGCTCTGAATTAACCTTGAATCCAGAAGCCGAGGGAGGGCAGCCGCTTTAAAGAAACGAAGGGTGGGAAATTACGGTTAAATTAGCATGGATGGGGAGAGCAAAGACGGTGACCACAGAGCCGAATGAATTGCTCTTGATTGGCCTTTTGTCCAACTGGGCTGCCTAGAGTTGTATCTTTCATTTGTCTGCACTTGGAGGCAAACTTTTTGGGTGAAAAAGTTTGGTTAACAATAAATGAGACCTGGTTGTTTTTTTCCCCCTTTTCTTTTGAGCCTTCCATGGAGGCACGGGTAGATTCATGTGCTAGGACAACATGGAAAAGAAAGATGAACAACGGAGTTATAATATGGCCTCCAAGACAGGATATACTATTGAATCAGACCATACAGTAATGGCCAAAATTGTGGAAACATTTTGGGAAAAGTGTCTTTTCTGAAACTAGCTAATAACACCACTTTTTTTTTAGTAATACCATAAAATTATATATCAATGGAAAGATAATTTAATCAAGAATGTAATGCAATAACTTTTATGAAGGATTTGCTATTAGAATAGCAGTTACAGTATAAAGAAGAAAAGTGAAACACGTAGAAAAAATGAGATATACAAAAATGATCACCATAGAAAAAATGAGATATACAAAAATGATCACCATATCATTTAATACTTAATTGGGTAACCTTTAGCATGAATTACAGCCTTACAATGTCTTCCCATGGAGTGAACCAAGTCTTTTAGTCCTGCAGCTGTTATAATATGAAACCAAGATTAATTGCATCTATTAACTGGATTTTATTGCTGGGTCGCTTCTGACTGACAAGTTTCTTTAGTCGGCTCCATAGATTTTCAATTGGGTTAAAGTCTGGGCTATTCCCAGGCCATTCCAGCAGTGGAATAGGATTATCTTGAAACTCCAAAGAGAAGAAGAAGAAGAAGAAGAAGAAGAAGAAGAAGAAGAAGAAGAAGAAGAAGAAGAAGAAGAAGAAGAAGAAGAGGAGGAGGAGGAGGAGGAGGAGGAGGAGGAGGAGGAGGAGGAGGAGGAGGAGGAGGAGGAGGAGGAGGAGGAGGAGGAGGAGGAGGAGGAGGAGGAAGAAGTAGTAGTAGTGGTGGTGGTGGTGGTGTTATTAACCATCAAACCTCAAAAATATACTTTTCCCAAACGGTTTCCACAATTTTGGCCACTACTGTACTGTTGGTCCATCTAGCCCAATATTGCTAACACTGACCAGCAGCAACTGTCCAGGTTTTTGACTAAAGATTTTAAGGAATGAATTTGGGACTTTCCATACCAATTCCATTATGTAATACTGAACCCAAGATCTTCTAAATGGCCACTAGCTTGGATAGCTTTAATCGAAGATAGATACTAAATGCACCTGCTAGAAAAAAAACCCTAAAATTCTTTTTACTGCTTGTGAACTCCAAAGAAACAACTAGACCAGATGAAATCTTGGTCTAGGCCACCAAGATATTTATCAAATTTATGTAGCCATCCATCTCCCCAAAGGTGACTCTGGGCCGAACAGAACAAGAGATAAAACAGCCAACATAAACACAGATAAAATCTAAAAAGTCAGAATAATAAAAATAAAAACAGAAACAATAACCATAGGGGAAAGTAGGATAAAAATGGCCCCCTCAGCTACAGAGTTATCAAGATAAATCTCTGGTTCTCTAGGAGCCCCAGGCTTGGCAGTATAATAGCAATAGCAATAGCACTTAGACTTATATACTGCTTTATAGTGCTTCACAGCCCTCTCTAAGCGGTTTACAGAGTCAGCACATTGCCCCCAACAATTTGGGTCCTCATTTTACCCACCTCAGAAGGATGGAAGGCTGAGTCAATCTTGAGCCTGGTGAGATTTGAACTGCCAAATTGCAGGCAATTGGCAGTCAGCAGAAGTAGCCTGCAGTACTGCATTCTAACCACTGCACCACTGTGGCTCATAACCAGGTCTTCAGGGTCTTTAGAAAAATTAAAAGGGATGGGTGCGCCATATGGTGGGTGCCACAGCCGAAGAGGAACATCTCCTGGGAGCTATTAAATGTAAGTCCCTAGCCAATGGTATCTGCAGCATGCTTTCTCTGCCAAATATAATAGGGGCAATTTTTCTTGTACTTTGGATCAGTTTTCCTCAATTAAAAGTCCTCGTTCTAAGTGGGAATCTGCAGTGCCCATCATTACAAAGCTAGTGTTTATAACAGAATGCTGAGTATTGCAATAGTAGTACTATTCTTCACTCAAGATCTCAGCTCTCTGACCAAAACTTCCATCTATTTTAAGCTTCCTGCTATATATCCTATCTTTCTGTTTCGTAAGGATACTTTTTTTTAGTACATGAACTTATTCTTAGGACTCCTTATTGTTTTTGAGGCTTTCCATTAACCTTGCCTGAAAAGACCAGCCTAAACTTTGGACATGCCTTCCTTCCAGTGTTGGACTTCAAAAATTTTAGCAAGGGGTTCTCTGCCCGGTTGCTGGGTGGGTGTGGCCTAGTCAGCCTCCTCCACCATGGCAGGGGTGGGGTGGGGTTTTGCCCTTCCCAGGCTCCGGAGGCTTTTCTCAAGTCACCAGGAGGGCAAAAATGGCCTCGCCAAGCTATGGAAGCCCTCTAGAGGCCGGAAATGGTCCGTTTCCAGCCTTGCTGAACTTCTGGTAGGCCCATTTTTTCACTCTCCCCGAGCCTCCGTATGTGCCCTGCACTTACCTGCATCCAAAATGGGCTGTGTGGGGACTCCTGGGAGGGGCGTGATGGGGTGGGTGGGCCAGCCAGGAGTGGGATTTGGGGGTTCTCCAAATTGCACAAAATCTTATCTACAGGTTCTCCCAAAGGTGGGATTCCAGTAATTTAACAACCAGTTCTCTGCCCTAAAGATTTCTTCCAACAATCAGTTTGCCAAACTGCTCAGAAAGTTAACAACCGATTCTCCTGAAGTGGTGCGAACTGGCTGAAATCCACCACTGGGGTTCTCCCGAACCTCTGCGAACCCCCAGCAGCCGACCTCTGCTTCCTTCCCCTTCAAGGAAAGCTCTCGTTTCCTTTTCCATCAGAAATGGTCCCACTCAGAACCACAGAACCTAATAGGAGTTGTTCTAATAGGAGAGTGCCATTTAAGTTGGCTTCATCATTTTATGAGACATTTCCCAGTGCAAATCGGCAATTTACAGTATCTCACCTTTAAGTTAATTTAGTTCTCTTTCCCTGAAGTTATTAACAGAACACCTTTTCCATTAGCCTTTTCCTTTTCCACAAAAAAATGCCTTGCTCTCTCTTTTTTGCAGCTCTAGGAGAAGACCATCTAGCAGAACTTCCGTCAAGGGGATTACCCCGACTTGTGCTTTTTCTTCAAGTACATGATAGAAGAGTCACAAGGGAAAAGACAAAAGAGATAAAAGAATGTTAGAATCTATATAGATCTTGCTTAGTCTATATATCACATTACAAGAATTCTTTTTCTTAGCCATATAGGTTAATGAGAATGAGAAAAAGATCTTTTAGTTGGTGACTTGTCAATGACAACTTTAAAAAAAAAAAAAAAAAGAGCTTGCAATGATTGAGTAAGCCGCCACACTCAAAGGTGGGATTAAGCCGGTTTGGACCAGTTTGGGAGAACCGGTAGTTGCGACCTATGGGTAGGGCCACCCACCCACCTGCCCTGGCGCTATGCTGTCCTATTTAGCTGCATTTTTAAGCCGTGCGCATGCCTGCAAGCCATGCACACGAGCAAAGCACACATGCGCGTGCTCACTTATTCAATTTTGGGTGATCCTATTCTTAAATTATGTGAAGCCCACCTCTGTCCACACTCAGTCAAATATTCCCTATACCCAAATCTCATCCAAATAGGGATTCAACATCTTTGGCTTCTGAATAAAACATGCCTGATCATCATGAAGACAGAAGGGTGCATTATTTTCACCATCTTCCTTATCTTCATCATCACCTGCGTTTATTCGCAAATCAGATCACAGGGTGTGAAAATTCTATTTTTCTGATACACCAGGGATAGTGGAGAGGAAAATGTTCCCCGGAGAGATAAGTAATGGTAGCTTAAGTTATGTTTTCCTATGGTTGAGAAAGTTGGAACTTCAAAAAGCAAGACAGGAAGAAAATCAGCTTGTTTGAGCTGTGGTGTGCAGAAGGCTCCTGTGTATTCATTGGACAGCAAAGGTAACTAACAAGCTAGTATTGGAGCGTATAACACCAGAGATATCACTGAAAGGAAAAATCGGCGTGGTGTGGCTTGGTGGGCGTGGCTTGGTGGGCATGGCAGCGGAAGGATACTGCAAAATCCCCATTCCCTCTCCATTCCTAGGGGAAGGATATTGCAAAATCTCCATTCCCACCACACTCTGGCGCCAGCCAGAAGTGGTATTTGCCAGTTCTCTGAACTACTCAAAATTTCCATTACCAGTTCTTTGAACTGCTCAAAATTTCCACTACTGGTTCTCCAGAACCTGTCCGAACCTGCTGGATTTCACCCCTGCCCTGTAGCATTGTGGAGGGCTCCCAGGGGTTCACAAACCACAGGTTGAATACCACTGACCTACAGTACAAGTGTTGTGTCTGCGGGCCCCGAGCCGGGCTTCCTGGCAGAGAGTGACTTGGTGAGTGAGGGGGAAGAGCCGACAGGGCTTCCCTCTGCAGAAACTTCCTCTCTGGCTCTGCTCCAGATTCCAGAGGCAGGCCAGGTGGAGGAGGAAGAGCTGACACGGCCTCTTTCCACTGACCCCTCCTTCCCCCTGGCAATGCCCCAAGAGCCAGCTGAGGAGGATCAATCGTGGCTAGATGCAAGGCAGCGACGCCGAGTGAAGCGTGCGC
This sequence comes from Ahaetulla prasina, assembly GCF_028640845.1. NCBI lineage: Eukaryota > Metazoa > Chordata > Lepidosauria > Squamata > Colubridae > Ahaetulla > Ahaetulla prasina. The sequence goes on from NC_080547.1 coordinate 21,463,549, forward strand.
AGCAAAAGAAAGGAAGGGGCCAGCCCAGGGAGTGCTGAATCATGGAGCCACACCCCACAGGGTATAAAAGTGGGTGGAGCTGCCTTTGGGCTCCGTGACGGACAAAAACTGACTTTTGGAAACTTCGGCTGCTTTATTGCGAGACTCAGGAATTGGTTTTCAGACTTCTGTTTACTTCTGAACTCTGGGTTGCTCCAGCAACAGACCACAGTAGCATTGAAGAGATAAGGAGGACTTGGCAGGCAATCGCAGGTTCGTTGCCAGAGCTGATATCTGTAGCAAGAATAAATTGCTGGCAAATACAGTCAGCTCGTATGTCTTCTGGGGGGTGGTTGGGCGGGGGCAGAACAACAAGAATCTCGCCATAACTGCCTACTCTTGGGAAAAGGGAAATATAGATCTAAGACTAAGTGTTTGACTTCAGACGTTTACTCCCCCAAACTGATTTTAAGCTGGAATGTCTCTTTATTCCCCCTCTTCTTCAGCTGGTGGTTCCATCATAAAGGAAAATAATTCAGCATGTGCTCTGATACACCAGCAGACAGAATTCAACACAGAATATGGTTTGAGAAGTGACATTTTGATGTTCTCAGGAGTGTTACTTCTTGGGTTTTTTTTCTCCCCATTTCTTCTCCTTTTCGGTGTTTCTTTCTTGAAGGCTTACATATTCTCTAACATATTTTTTAGTCCTATTCCTGCTTCCTCAACCAAATACCATCTGGCTTTTTTAAAAAAGAAGAAGAAGAAGAAGAAGACCATTTTATAGCATGAGGAATTGTAGCAGCCTCTAGTTTCATTTTATCTTATCTTATTTTATTTTATCTTATCACAAGTTTGCTGATTCCTCTGCTTTGCAACTCAACGATTATTTTATTTACCTAAAGCTATGCACATATCACATATTCAAGGTAAAGGTCTCAAAAAGCTCTTTTTGAGTGTTTAACTGCAGTTGTTTTTTCTCCCCAGATTATACTAAAATTCAGTAATACCCAAGAAGTTTTAAATCAGAATACCAAATTTAAACAGACCAGAAATTCAAAAATACAGTAATAATAGCAAAGAAACTAAATCTCCATGGTAGTGATATAGCCATTGGAGAATTTTCAGCTCATGTTTTCAGCTAGGGAGGGCAAAAAGGCATTTAAAAATAGCAACAGCAATAGCTCTTAGACTTATATATCACTTCTTGTGCTTTTACAGAACTCTCTAAATTTATAGAGTCAGCCGTTTGCATCCAACAATCTGGGTCCTCACTTTACCAACCTCAGAAGACTGGAAGGCTGAGTCAACCTTGAGCCGGTCAAGATCGAACTGCTGGCAGCTGGCACTGGGCAAAATTAGCCTGCAATACTACATTCTAACCACTGTGCAGGCAGGCAGACGGGCAGGAAGGAAGGAAGTAATCACAATACCATTTAGACTTATATACCGCTTTATAGTGCTTTGCAGCCCTCTCTAAGCAGTTTACAGAGTCAGCCTGTTGCCCCCAACAATCTGGGTGCTCATTTTACCCACCTCAGAAGACTGGAAGGCTGAGGCAACCTTGACCAGGTGAGAATCGAGCTCCTGGCAATGAGCTGAATTAGCCTGCAATCCTGCATTCTAACCACTGCACCATCATGGCTCCTAAATTATAGGTAATTCGTTCCAAGGGAAATGAATAGCCTACAAAATGATTTACTAATGAAGAGATGTTAGATCAGGGAAGATCATTTATTCATTGGAGATACTGGGACATATCATGCTATCCCAGATATTGTTGGAGGGGGGAAAGAATACATTGGAGGATGGGAGTTCCTGCTTCTACCACTCATCCTGTTGCCACTATCCTGGGAAGAGTTGAAATCCTTGGAGAAAACAGAATAACCTACAGACATTGGCAAACAATGGAGATGCCCAAATGACAGCATGCATCAGGATGTCATCACACAAATGGTATCATATCTAAAGCAAGTATGTAAGTTTCATGACTGGCCCCATGACATATGATGCACGTGCCATCCTTTCCCCCTCTTATTCACACACACACACACACACAAACACACACACAGAGAACGTGGATCCTTGTTCATTATGTTCTTATTAGAATTTTCCATGTGCTTCAACTGGACAAAACGTCAAGTCCTCATTTCAGTAAGCAGTTGGCTTTCTTTCATAGCTAAATTGTTTAGACTGTGGGGTCTTTTGTGCTCTGTGAGCTGGTTGTTTTCTTGCAGGTGTCTCATTACCCAACTAGGTAACATCATCGGCGCTAGACGCTTGTGAGGTTTGGTCTCTGTTTATATAGAAATGACTTGACTTGTCAGTGTTGGGGAGACTGTTTAGAATCTTACATTGTTTAATAAATCGTTCAGAACCTTGCATCAATGCAAGATCTTCCCATTACCATAATGGAAGAGATAATTACATATCAGTAGTAGGTTTCAATTTTGGCCGCTACTGGTTAGGTTGTGGGGGCTCTCGTGCATGCACATGACACTTCTGTGCATGTGCAGAGATATCCAGGTGGGTGGGCAGAGCCTCCTGTTGCTGCTGCTACCGGTTTGTCTAATCTGGGGCGAACTGGTAGCAGCCCACCACTGTTATAGATCAATGGAAAATAGTCCAAAAAGAATCCCCAATAAAGTCCAGTAAGGTTTCCCCAATAAAAAGCATAAAATAAGAACATAGAGAGGTCCCTTGTAGGCACAAAGTCACTACAATAACCATGACTCTGTCTGATTACCTAATCCACAGAATTGTTTGACAAAGAAATACTGAAGCCTGTGCTTTTGCAAGAAAGAATGATAGATGAACATAAAAAACAAGAAAAAATAAGGATCTCTTTTATTCCACTTTGATGTTTGCATTATCTCTAGCCTCATTTCAACCCATGCATCAATTTTAATATATCCCACTTTGGATACAGCACACTTCCCAAAATTGGATTTTGAACATTTTGTACTTCTTATTTAGTCTATTCGATTGAACGTATTATTCTGTAAACAAAACTTTAGCTAGCAGAAAGCCAAACCAATGAAAGGAAATTCTTGACTGTGTTTTGATGCTCTCCATTAGAATACCAGATTTCTCAAGGTAGGTTTGTCAGATTCAAATCAATGCTCAGGTTTAAAGGTCTCTGTTAAAGAATGCATCCCACAGTGTATTTGCAACGTCATTTCATCCTTGGCTCACTGTTGGTTACAGGGGAGAAGGATGCTAAAGGGAATTTGGGCCAAATCTTGGATGAGGTGGTTATCTATCAGAGCCAGAAGAAGGCACCACTCAAACTCATACAGGACTCAAGCATGAAAGAGCAATAATTGTTCTGACAACGTCTTTATCTATATACAGTATAAGACAACATCAAGTGCTCAGATTGTCAAAACTGAACAATACGCCTGCAGGTAATTTTAGACAATAGTCAAGAGCATCAAAGGCATCCACAAAATCAAAATCTTCAGTCAAAATGATGAAAACAGCATCCTGCTGTGTGACACAAGCTCCACCCCTTTGATAGATATTTGCAAGAACACAGTACAAGATACCAAAAGGATGGGAAGCATCACAGGGACCGCTTTCATCACTAGCTTCCCCTTCCCAGGTTATGGACAATTCTGAAGAACATTTCAAGAGGAAAAAAAATATATACGAGACAAGATAGGTTTGCAGAAACAACTTTGCATACTCAATGCTTGCTTGAAAGGAAATAAATATACATCAGATTTTTATTCAGTAAGTAATACTGCCATACAAAAGCGTCGGGTTGCTTAACTTATCTATGCCTTAGAGCTGTCATAGCAATAGCACTTAGACCAGTGGTTCTCAACCTTTATAGTGCTGCGACCCCTTTAATACAATTCCCCACGATGTGGCGACCCCAGCCGTAAAATTATTTTCGTTTTGAATTTATCGCGCCTGAAGCCGTATTGGCTAGCGATCTGAACTGCTTGCGATTGCCGTGAGGACGGAGGCATTGAAGAGGAGACTCCTCCCCTATTATGTTTATCGCGCCTGAAGCCAGATTAGGCTAGCAATTGGGAGTGATTGCAACTGGCTTGAGAGGGAGACATCAGAGCAAAGATTTCTCTCTTTTTTAATTCATTGCGCCTGAAGCCGAATTCGGCTAGCGATTTGAAGAGCCTGCAGCTGGCTTGTGGAGTCAACCATTGGAGCGCGATTCTTCGACTCGCAAGTATACTTCCCATATTTCCGATGGTCTTAGGCGACCCCTGGCAAATCGTCATTCGACCCCCAATGGGGTCACGACCCACAGGTTGAGAACCGCTGACTTAGACTTATATATTGTTTTACAGTGCTTTACAGCCCTCTCTAAGTGGTTCACAGGGTCAGCATATTGCCCCCAACAATATATTTTTATTTATTTATTTATTTTGCCAAACACAACAATATATATAAGTATAAGCATGAAATAACCATATGAATTGGATACAATCAAAGGGAACATTAGGACAGGAACGGTAGGCACATTGGTGCTCTTATGCATGCCCTTTACAGACCTCTTAGGAATGGGGTGAGGTAAACAGTAGATAGTCTTTGGTTAAAGTTTTGGGGATTTTTGGAAGAGACCACAAAGTCAGGTAGTGCATTCCAGGCATTAACAATTCTGTTACTGAAGTCGTGTTTTCTACAGTCAAGATTGGAGAGGTTCACTTTAAGTTTAAATCTATTGTGTGCTCATGTATTGTTGCGATTGAAGCTGAAGTAATCTTCGATAGGAAGGATATTGTAGCGGATGATTTTATGAGTTATACTCAGGTCATGTCGAAGGTGGCGGAGTTCTAAATTTTCTAAACCCAGGATTTCAAGTCTGGTGGCATAAGGTATTTTGTTGTGATCAGAGGAATGGAGAACTCTTCTTGTAAAATATTTCTGGACACGCTCAATTGTATTAATGTCTGAAATGAGGTGTGGGTTCGAGACAGGCAAGCTGTATCTAGGTCCTCATTTTACCCACCTTGTAAGGATGGAAAACTGCGTCAACCTTAAGCCAGTAAGAATTGAACTGTTGGCAGCAGAATTAGCCTGCAATACTCCATTCTAACCACTGTACCACCACGACTCTCCATGATACTTTCTTCATTATTGAAGGAGAAAGAGAGAAGGAAGGAGGGAGGGAGGGAGAGAGAGAGAAAGAGATGGAGGGACAGAAAAGAGAAAATTGGAAGGGATCTTGGGACAGCTGAGTTATTGTTAGAAGCTTTGCCTAGGTTGTAAGGACATCCAGTATGGTAGGTGGAACAGCCATTTATTTATTTATTATTTATTTATTTATTTGCATTTATATCTCGCCCTTCTCCGAAGACTCAGGGCGGCTTACACTATGTCAAGCAATGGTCTTCATCCATTTGTATATTTATATACAAAGTCAACTTATTGCCCCCAACAATCTGGGTCCTCATTTTACCTACCTTATAAAGGATGGAAGGCTGAAAGTAGATTTGAAAGTAGATCAGTTTTGGAGAACCCCACAAAAACAGCGTGCTTTGGGGGGGCTCCCCTGAGTTGTTTGTGTTTTTTAAGGCTCTAGTCCCACTCTTTCCTCTAAGAAGATTTTAAGATTTGTAAATGGATAGGCCCTACTGTACTGTCCACGGTGGGGCACTTGGGAGCTCTTTATACTTTTCAATGTAACTCTAGTGAAGATTTTTTCAGCCTTGGCAACTTAATGATATCTGGACTTCAACTCCCAGAATTCCCCAGGCAGCCTCCTGAAAGCTGAAGTCTATTTACCATAAATTTGCCAAGGTTGAGAAAGTAAAGTATGAATTTTAATAATGTTTTTTTTGGAAACATGGATCTAATGCAATTGGAGTGTCAAGCCATCAGTGTGGGCCAGGTCAGGAAATCAGATACCATTGAACTATGAAGCTCTATTTCTTGTGGAAAGGTATAACAGGGGTCTTCAAACTTGGCAGCTTTAAGACTTGTGGACTTCAACTCCCAGTATTTTCCAGCCAGCTAAACTAAGCTGAGAGTTGAAGTCCACAAGCCTTAAAGCTGCCAAGTTTGAAGACCTCTGGCTCTGGGTATAATAACAGAATTGTGAAAGTCTCCCAAAGTTTGTATTCTCTCTTATGCCATGCAAAATCAAGATAATTATCTTCCTTGTACTTAACTTCTTTCCCAAGGCTGAGATTTTGTCAACAACTTTCATGTACCTTCATTATCTCTGCTACCTCTACCTGGGCATATGTTACACCCTAGGATTATATGCAACTCTCCTCAAAGCCTTAGGTGTGATCCTCAGCACTTCCAAAAGTTGTTATCAACTTGTAATTTTGCAGGTAATAGGAAGGGGAAATGGTTAAATGTACAACTAGAATGTAATCATGACTACCCTGAAATGTATTAACTCTAAATGTAAATTTAATTGAATGCCGTTTTTGCCCTGACCATACTCATTAGTTTTTGGAACATAGCTATTCAGATTCTAAATGTTGCCCTCAATCTATTCAAAATCATATGACCTTAACCTACAAAGTACATGCTTTGGGCAATCAAAATTGATAAACACTATAATGGCAGAACTTCTCCATGCAAAGCAGCTCTTAGAAACTTACAAAATCCAGCAATAAAGGGAACCTAATAGAATATAATATTTTCCTCCACAAAGTATTCTTGATTCTTTTTTTCCACTCGTGAATATGCCTTTGTGTCCCTAAATATTCCAATTATTAGAATGACACTTTCTCCTCCGGACTCAAGTCAATCAAATGTATTATTTAGAACCAACAGTTACTATTACTTCGACTGATGTCTGTTGAAATCTTGCAATATGTGTTTCAGTTTCTTTCTTTACACTTAAGCCTCACTTAAAAGTCCATACCGCTAAAAGTTGCTAAAGGCAGATGCTTGTTATCTTACCAAACCTGGAAGTGTTTATCAATTATTCCTTTTGCTAAAGCCAACCCAAGATCAGTGATTTTTGTAAGATGAGTATGCCATACAATAAATAATTCTGCAATGGCATGTCCCAAAGGTGCTTTTTCAAGAGGCAACTGGACTTATCTTGTTTTTTTTCTTTTGGAGACATTTCGTTTCTCATCCAAGAAGCTTCTTCAGCTCTGACTGGATGGTGGGGAATGAGGAAGGATTGATATGCCTTCCAGACAGCTGGTCATTTATGTATATACTGCAAGGAATATCAATCCTTCCTCATTCCCCGGCATTGTGTGTGAGCTGAGAAGTGAAACATCTTAAAAGAAAAACCAAGAAAATCCCTCTTGAAAAAACACCCTTGGGACAACCATGATCTGGATGACTGAGAATCTCTATAGACGTTTAGCTATGCACTTTGGGATGCAGTAAATGCAGCGTTCTCTGCCAACACATAATGGATGTGCCATGGCTTGGAGCCACTTCATACCACTTTCAAGACCAACATAATGTTATGGACTGTACCATTTCATGGAAAGGGGAAGAGGTAAGTGTGCTTTTTAAAAAAATCCTAGAAAACCAATTCAGGAAGCCCTTGACTTCCAACAGTTCATTTAGTGACTGTGTAGTGGCATTGAAAAAGTGACTTATGACCATTTTTCACACTTACAACCGTTGCAGCATCCCTATTTTTTTTTTATTTGCATTTATATCCCGCCCTTCTCCGAAGACTCAGGGCGGTTTACACTATGTTAACAATAGTCTTCATCCTATTTGTATATTATATACAAAGTCAACTTATTGCCCCCAACAATCTGGGTCCTCAGTTTACCTACCTTATAAAGGATGGAAGGCTGAGTCAACTTTGGGCCTGGTGGGACTTGAACCTGCAGTAATTGCAAGCAGCTGTTTTAATAACAGACTGTCTTAGCAGTCTGAGCCACCAGAGGCCCTACGTGGTCACGTGATCAAAACTCAGATGTAATAACAGCAGCTAGAATTACAAAAAAAATTGGAAATACAAAAGTATACTTAGAGACGAAAAGATAATAGTGAAAATATTAGAATGTGCTGAATTGGGCAGGTTAATGATGGAACTTAAGGATAAAGAGGAATCAGAGTATTACTTAACCTGGAACTTATTGTACAAAGGTTAGATAACAGATGCAAAGATTAGTAACTTAATAACAAAAGAAGATTAACAAAATATATATAAGAATATATATTGTAAGCAATGGTACTATTGGATTGTACATGACTATAGATTAAAACGTATAGCGTGATAAATGTATAGAGTGTTAAGGTGCAACTATAAAAATAATGATTGTAACTATGACAATATTATATATTTAAAAGAGATTATACCAACGGTGGGTTTCTACTTCCACCTCTCACAATACTAGACAACACAGTATCAACAGTAGAAACCTTCAAATTTCTAGGTTCTATCATATCGCAAGATCTAAAATGGACAGCTAACATCAAAAACATCATCAAAAAAGGACAACAAAGAATGTTCTTTCTGCGCCAACTCAGTAAGCTCAAACTGCCCAAGGAGCTGCTGATTCAGTTCTACAGAGCAATTATTGAGTCTGTCATTTGCACCTCTATAACTGTCTGGTTCGGTTCTGCAACCCAACAAGAAAAACACAGACTTCAGAGGATAATTAGAACTGCAGAAAAAATAATTGCTACCAACCTGCCTTCCATTGAGGACCTGTATACTGCACGAATCAAGAAGAGGGCCGTGAAAATATTTGCAGATCCCTCGCATCCTGGACATAAACTGTTTCAACTCCTACCCTCAAAACGATGCTATAGAGCACTGCACACCAGAACAACTAGACACAAGAACAGTTTTTTCCCCGAAGGCCATCACTCTGCTAAACAAATAATTCCATCAACACTGTCAGACTATTTACTGAATCTGCACTACTATTAATCTTCTCATAGACAAATTCCTTGTGTGTCCAATCACACTTGGCCAATAAAAATTCTATTCTATTCTATTCTATTCTATTCTATTCTATTCTATTCTATTCTATTCTATTCTACTGGTTCTACCCGGTTTAGGCAAATTGGTAGTGGCAGTGGCAGCAGGAGGCTCCGCCCACCAGCCCAGACGTCATCACAGATGCTCTGCGTATGCGCAGGAGGCTCTGCACATGCGCAGACGTGTCGTGTGCTTTCACATTTGCAAGCCGGTAGCACAGGTAAGTGAATCCCACTACTGGACTGAATCCCATCTCAGTGGTGGGATTCAGCCAGTTCGCACCACTTCGAGAGAACCGGTTGCTTCTGAGCAGTTTGGCAAACTGACTGTTGGAAGAAATCATCAGGGCAGAGAACCGGTTGTTAAATCACTTGAATCCCACCGCTGACTACACTGTACGACTACAAGAATAATGGTTATAATCAGGGTGTATAATACTATGTATACTGAAAAAGGACTTGATGCAGCTAGTACACTGCCATTGCAAAACTGGAAAAGTGATGTATAATAAAGGAAAATGTATAATAAAAATATTTTTTAAAAAACAACAACAACCAGATGCTTGTCAACTGTCTCATATTTATGTCAGTTGCAGTGTCTCAGGGTCACATGATCCACTTCTGACAAGCAAAGTCAATGGAAAAGCCAGATTTCCTTAACCGCGGTCATTCACTTAACAATTGTTACAAAAAGGGATATTAAGTGGGACAAAGCTCATTTAACAATTGTCCGGCTTAGCCAAAAAACTAAATAAATATTGGGCTCAATTATGATTGTAAATCAAGGGTCACCAACCTTTCGGAACTCAGGGACCACTAAATTCATAATTTTAAATCCTGCAGACCACTAATATGATCTGCCTAATGACTGGGTGGGTGGGCGTGGCTAGGTGGCCATGTGACTGGGTGGGTGTGGCCAACTCAATGTCAATCATGTCAAGGGGCGCCTCACTAGCCTCTACTCACCCCTCTCCTCCCAGCCACTCCCGGCCTCTTTAGGGCCCCAACAGGAAGCAGTTGTTGGAACTAAGCAGCCACCATGAGAATGAGCTGGAAAACAGCTCAGTTCAAACTGGATCTGACCAAGAAGGAGGCTCAACAGAAGCACCTCACTGAGGACTACAAGCAAAGGACTAAGCAGAGGGAAGACCTGCGAGAGTGCAAGGCCAGATACAGGTGCCTGGAGGCTAAGCGGGCTGAGACGGTCATCCAGTTCCAGGCCACTAGAACAAGGCCCTCCAGCACTAATGGCCACTAGTGGCGCTTCCCTCCAGCCTTCGCCCAAAGCCCCACACCAGGAGTCTGAAGCAGACCCCAAGTCAGAATTTCTGTCCCCCTCCAATGTGCACAAAAAGACCCCAAAGGGGTCTGCAGCAACACAAGCGTTGACTGCACGTACCTGTCCCAAGGACCATAGCTTGAGGACCCCTGATTTAGTGCAATATAAAAAATGCAAATAATTTTTCTGGGGACCACCAAAATTTTCTCATGGACCATTAGTGGTCCACAGACCACCAGTTGGTGACCGCTGTTGTAAATCAAGGACTATCTGCACATTCCTCTGCCCAAGAATGGTAAGTAAGTGGTCAAAGTGAACTCTTTTCTCCTACAAAGCCAATTTTCTTAACACTTTAAACATACAAGTCATCTCCAGCACAGCTGAAATCCTGAGATGGTTGAATCTTTCAACCAGATACCATTCATTTTTGTTGTACGTAAAAAAAACCCAACAACGCTTCTTGGTTTGTATGTATTACATTTATATGGCTCTTCCAAACTCTATCTAGAATGCCAGATATCTTATCTTATTAAAGAGGAGATAAAGGTAAAATTTTAAGTAAACAATATTACCATCAATAAACATCCCTTTCTAAGAGCCAAATGTTGGAAGTGCCACCAGATACCTGGGTCCTATTATCATATGTGGTAGACATGCGTAGAAGCAAAAAGATACTGGACAAAAATACATACATGGCTGGAAAAGATGATAAAACAGCACATTGATTTAAAACCAGAAATATTTTTGTTGGGGATTTTACCAGAAACTTATCGTAAAGAGAATTCACATTTAATTATCCATGTATTAACTGCAGCTAGAATCGTATTTGCACAAAATTGGAAAAGTCAAGAGATCCTGACTGATGAGAATGTGATTAGGAAAATATTAGAATGTGCAGAAATGAACAGATTACCGCTTGCAATTAAGGAGAAAGAACAACGGAATATTATATGATATGGGAATTATTTTATCAATGGTTAGAGAATAAAAATGGGATTTGGAAATAAAAGGAGATTAGAGAAGAGTAGAAATATGTTAATATAGAGATGTAACAATATAATGATTGTTATTATTATGACTATTACGATTATTCTGCTTAATATTTTTATTATATTCTTATTAGAAGATACGCTAAGAGGGAAAAATGAATAGGTTTACTATGTTCAGTACTGCAATTTTAAGATCGGAAAATTAATATCAATGTAATGAATACTGTGGTAAATTTTGATGGTTATTGCACAGAGATATTTGTACCTAGATGACACACTGTTTAAGGGAAAATGGAATGTATACATTAACACACACACACACACACACACACACACACACACACACACACACACAGAGTGGTGGGATTCAAATAATTTAACAACCGGTTCTCTGCCCTAATGATTTCTTCCAACAACCAGTTTGCCAAACTGCTCAGAAAGTTAACAACCGGTTCTCCCGAAGTGGTATGAACTGGCTGAATCCCACCACTGTATGTGTGTGTGTATGTATGTATGTATGCATGCATCTGTATGTATGTATGTGCCTAACCCCCAACCAATCAGAACACACCTCCACCCAATCAGAACACAACCAAGCTCCCAACCAATCAGTTCAAACCCCCGCTACCAGTTAAAAGGAAGAAACAGCTGCGATCACACATTGCTCCTAGAAGCACAAAGCTGTAAACACCTAGCCTGAAGATGATGAATGGGATTTCGTTGAAACGTCGCCAAGCCACTACCAATTTTATGTGGGAGAAAACATGAATAACCAAAGACCTACATACAAACACCCACAAAAACCTCAGAAAACACACACACACACACACACACACACACACACACACACACATTCATTCTGAGGTTTTCGCGGGTGTTTGTATGTAGCTCTTTGGTTATTCGGGTTTTTTCCTGCGTGAAATTGGAAGTGTCTTGGCGACATTTCGACGAAGTCTCATTCGTCATCTTCAGGCTGGTGAAAACACAGGCAGCCTAAGTTCAAATCCAAGTAAGGGTATGGCTAGCTGATGAGAACTAAATAGCTCGAAATAAATCTATACTAGTTTCCCTTTATTTCTTTATCAGCAAATACATATACATACATATACATACACACACATCCCTTCCACATATCCCCAGGCCCCCAAAAGAAGATCAGGACCATTCCTTCTGTTGGAATATAAATACTTTGATCATTGTGCCTTGTTCAAGGAAAAATAAGAAAAGAATGTTTATATGCATAACACACTACTGTGTTGTCATCTTTGCATATTGGAAGCAGCAGGGTACAACGGTTAAGGTGTCAGAACAGGTGAGGAAATTCCAGTTTTATATACTTATTTAAAATCCTAGGAGGATCAAGGAACCAATTTAGCTCTGTCAGCATAGCTTACTTTATATATATATAAAAAATTTTGTAAAAATATGAGTTTGGGGGGAAAAGGGAGAACTTGATATCACGGGGAAAAAAATTGGACACGAAATACAGCTAGTAACAATAAGACTTCATGCGTGAATGTGCTTCCTTGAGGCTGGCATGATATATTCCTACTACTTTGATCTTACGCACTTCAAAGTGACGAGGCTTTGAGTAAGATAGTCCTGATCTATCTTACAGTTATTTGAGAGGATTGCTGGGGTAAATACTGCAAGTATTAGTATTATTATTATTTAGGGAGAACTGCAGCACGCAGCACCTTGCATCAGTAAAAATAATTTGGAGTTCTCAAGTGACCTCCTCAGCAATTTTTGCGGCAAAACTTTTTTTTTTTTTTAAAGCATGCTTTTTAAAATGGAACCCGCTGTTCTGTTTACCTCTTTGAGTCGTAGCAATGCAGCTGCAGCCTTCAATCCTCCCGTCGGGAATGGGGCTCCTGAGGCGATCCAAGAGTCTTCCGAGGAACGCACTGCTTAGGACTCCATCCCCAGTCGCCTTCTCCAACTGCCTCTTGGAGAAGAGGATCTAATCCCTAGATGGCAGCTCAAAAAGCTCCCATCTAGCATTGCATGTATGGGCTAATTGCACAATACAAAACAGCAGCTCTCAAGAGGGAAGGAGCTGTTTGGTAGTAAATCTGCAGGTGAGGATATCTCTCTAGGAAGGCCTCTCCAAGAGTCAGATTTTGAGGACCGCATACGTGAGCTGTACGCAGGAGCCGTGGTGGCACAGTGGTTAAGAGTGCAGTGCTGCAGGCTACTTCTGCTGACTGACTGCAATTTGGCAGTTCGAATCTCACCAGGCTCAAGGTTGACTCAGCCTTCCATCCTTCCAAGGTGGGTAAAATGAGGACCCAGATTGTTGGGGGCAAAGATGCTGACTCTGTAAACCGCTTAGAGAGGGCTGTAAAGCATTGTAAAGCGGTATGTAAGTCTAAGTGCTTATTGCTCTTCCTTTTCCTTGCTTCCTTCCTTCCTTCCTTCCTCCCTCCCTTCTGTGGTGCTCAATGGTGAGAATGTAGCACTGTAGACTAACTCTACCCGGAGTTCGATCCTGACCATCTCAAGGTTGATTCAGGCTTCTATCCTTCCGAGGTGGGTAAAATGAGAACCCAGATTGTTGAGGGCAAGAGGCTGACTCTGTAAACTGCTTAGAGAGGGCTGTAAAGCATTGAAAAGTGGTATATGCCCTGTTTCCCCGAAAATAAGACCCTGTCTTATATTTTTTTGAATCCTGAAATAAGCGCTTGGCCTTATTTTCAGGGAGGTCTTATTATTTCAGGGCGTGTGAAGCAAGATGGGATTTCTCTTGCCATCTTACCTGATTTTCAGCTTTGTGTTTAAATATTTTTGGGGAGGGCTTATTTTTGGGGGGGAGGCTTATTTAAGCACATGCACTCAAAAGCCCAATTAGGCTTATTATCAGGGGGGTGTCTTATTTTTGGGGAAACAGAGGAAGTCTAAGTGCTAGTGCTACATAAAGAGGGAAGCTGTGCAGAGGCAGCAAAGTTGAGCTATGGAAGACAGTGAAGGGAGGCAGGGAGAAAGGAAACAAATGTTTTCTTAACCGGCAGTGGCAATTTTCAGGCATTTCTGATCAACATGAGAAATGTTCCTATTTCATTATCCCAGCAAGGAGATGTGATAATGAATCACAGCACGGTGGTTCAGCAAAAGGATTAGCCTAGAATAATTAGAAGAGATTCTCTGTGGTTCAGACTTGCATTGTGGAGTCCTTGGTGCTCTCTGAACTCAGGTGCTTGCTTGCAGATGTTTCATTACCCAACTAGGTAACATCATCAGCACCATTGATCAGATTATCTAGTTGGGCGATGGACTGTCTGCAAAGCAAACAATCACGGACTCGATAGAATGATTACTAGGATTGCTTTCCATTAGAATATTCAAGTGCTTTATAATACATTACAGTAATTAATCAGGGTATACAGCAACACCATCCAGGAAACTGAGGCACACCAAAGTATCAAGGGGAGGGGGGACCGTGGCGAATAAGTTGTCCAATATTAAGTCTGCAATAACCTGAGACTGAGCTGAAGTCCATCTAGGGTCTTCTGAGACAATTTGAGATTCTTCTCCTTTTCCTACCTCAGGAACCTCTGAAGGAGGCAGTCAGAGAATCAAGAGGGCAGCCACAACTGTGTGAACAGAGCCCCACCTCTTTTTACATTTATTACGCATAACATGGCTGTTAAAAAAAAAAGAAGGACTTTGTTAAAAAAGGAAGGAAGGAAGGAAGGAAGGAAGGAAGGAAGGAAGGAAGGAAGGAAGGAAGAAAGAAAGAAAGAAAGAAAGAAAGAAAGAAGCAGCCAGTTTGGTCTAGTGGTGGTTAAGGAAGCAGGCTAGAAAGCAGGAGATCCTCAGTTAGACATGACTTAGACATGAAAGACAGCTGGGGTAATTTTGGGCCAGAATAGAGAGACATCACTACAAACAAGTTTTAAGCTGTCTGTGTTTTGGTGGGTATATATCCATATCCAGGGGTGGGATTGAAAAATTTTAGCAACTGGTTCTCTGCCCAGTTGTTGGGTGTGCATGGCCATGGGGGTGTGGTCTACTCGGTGTCCTGCACCACAAGGGGGGGGGCATTTTTGCCCTGCCCAGGCTCTGGAGGCTTTCCTCAAGCCTCCAGGAGGGCGAAAATGGCCTCCTCCAGGCTCTAGAGGCCCTCTGGAGGCTAGAAACGGGGCCATTTCCAGACTTCCAAAAGGCCCATTTTTCACCCTCCCAGAGCCTCTGGGTAGGCCCTGCACTTACCTCACATTCAAAATGGGCCACTTGGAGACTCCGGGAAGGGGAGGGGAGGGGTGAGCGGGGCCAGCCAGTCCTTGCCACTACCAGTTTGGCGAACCAGATGTAAAATTAGCATCCAGTTTGCCCAAACCGGTCCGAACTGACTGAATCCAACCCCTGTCCATATCCATATCCATATCCATATCCATATCCATATCCATATCCATATCCATATCCATATCCATATCCATATCCATACCAATCCAATCCAATCCAATCCAATCCAATCCAATCCAATCTAATCTCTCTCCCCCCCTCTTTCTCCCCCACCTCACAGCGTTATTGTTGGAAAGTGTGTTGGATATGCTTGCCACCTTCAGTTATTTGTAAAAAAAACAATAAAGGCAGATACAAATAAAATAAGTAATAAATTTCATGGTCATAGCTGCCATCTTGCCTTTTTTGAACACTGAGGTCAGGTTATTATTATTATTATTTATTACATTTGTATACCGCCCATCTCCTGAAGGACTCAGGGCGATTCACAGCCAATAAAACCTCAGAAAACATATAATACATATAAAACAGCAAAAAAGAATAGAAAATTAAATTCAATTGATGCCCTAAAACTTTTAAATACAAATTTAAAACCCCATTTAAAACCCCTGATTTAAAAACCCCAATTTAAAACTACGTTCAAGCTAGTCCTGCTCTTCGAAACAGCAACGTCTTCAGCTCGCGGCGGAAGGACCTGAGATCGGGGAGTTGACGAAGCCCCAGAGGGAGCTTGTTCCAGAGGGTAGGGGCCCCCACAGAAAAGGCCCTCCCCCTGGAGGTCGCCAGCCGACATTATTTAGCTGACGGTATCCGGAGGAGGCCCTCTCTGTGAGAGCGCACTGGTCGGTGAGAGGCTAATGGTGGCAGTAGGCGGTCCCGTAAATATAAAGGAGGTTGGTCTGCCTCCTTTAGTTGCATGGTTTCAGTGGGAGTTTGTGGATTAGGGCAGATTACAAAAAAACTGTGCAATGAAACAAAAGATTTGAAGTCTGTCTTGGGCAGAACCCATATTTGGTAAGCAAAATGAAAGGCCTCAACTTCCTTCCAGTGAGTTAGAAATGAGACACTGCGGCCCTCCACAGAATACTTAAAAGTGGTGTTTCACTCAAATCTTTCTGAAAGCAAAAAAGGCTCTTTTGAAGATCTACCCTGCTCTAATAGCTGTCCTCGCACTGTAAAACTCTCCAAACACGACTTCTGGAACGCTCCGGTGAATGCAAAATGAAGACCAGGATCCTATTTCGAGAACAGAATTCCCATATTTCAAGGCAGCTTGGGACAATAGGCTTACGATGTCAGGAAAGAATTGGAGATCAAACAAAATGGTGCTGGAACCTGCGTGTTAGACCTGCTAATATAAAATTATTATTATTTTTTTGCTCAGGCAGGATCGTTGGCCAGTTCAGGAATAAAAAGAGCCAACTGTCTTGTTTTCAGATTGTTTCTATCTGTGCTAGTTTATATGTATAATAGGAAAATATTTACAGATCCCTCACATCCTGGACATAAACTGTTTCAACTCCTACCCTCAAAACTAGAGCACTGCACACCAGAACTACTAGACACAAGAACAGTTTTTTCCCGAAGGTCATCACTCTGCTAAACAAATAATTCCCTCAACACTGTCAAACTATTTACTAAATCTGCACTACTATTAATCTTCTCATCGTTCCCATCACCAATCTCTTTCCACTTATGACTGTATGACTGTAACTTTGTTGCTGGCAATCCTTATGATTTATATTGATATATTGACCATCAATTGTGTTGTAAATGTTGTACCTTGATGAACGTATCTTTTCTTTTATGTACACTGAGAGCATACGCACCAAGACAAATTCCTTGTGTGTCCAATCACACTTGGCCAATAAAGAATTCTATTCTATTCTATTCTATTCTATTCTATTCTATTCTATTCTATTCTATTCTATTCTATTCTATATCAGATCCTTCAACCTTTCATTTATAACTTTGGGAGAGAGGGTAGAGGAGCTTTTCACTTCTTGGGGGAAGGGAAGGTCAAACCCCCAAATGGAATCTATTTTCACATTTGGGGTGGGGATTTGAGGGACAAAATAGGTGCCTCAGATTTCCGTAAGTTTTAAGCTGCTCTCTCTTTTTTTTTTTTGCCGCCCACATTTCCCCAAAACCTTTCAAAACAATCAACAAAACAGTTCACTCCTACAGTTCTGATTTCCTGAGGTAAAAACAAACAAGTCCCTGAGAAAAAAAACAAACACCTTAATTTGCCTGGCATAGATAATCAGGCCAATGAATTCTGAGACTGAACCATTAAGTACGCAGCCTTGAGTCATGAAGGGCATACATGTGCAATGGAGGAATAGCAAATGAATGGTCGGGGTATTTCTTTCCTTCCCCCTTCTCATCCAGATTCCCCATCAGTCATGGTGCTGTTTTCCCTTGGGGTATCCTCATTAAGTTCAAAAACGTGGAGTCAGTGTTGACGAACCTCCTTGCAGAGAAAGGAGGAGGTGGTGATGGTAGGAGTTTTGTTACACAACAGAGTCCTTTGCTATCTTTTAAGCCATCCCTGATGAGCTGAAGGTAGCAGCTGTACCCCTTGGGGAGATACAGTAATGTATCTAGTGCGTACTCGTTCCCTCGGTGCCAATAATCCTCCAGCAATGGTGCATAATGAATTCCAATAAGAACAGCAGAACCTTATCAGCCAGGTTAAGCTGCGTGCGACTTAAAAGAATCTCATGGAGCAGAAGCAACTTCAATTCCACGTTGGACCATCATTTATATTTATAAGTGCTGGCCGATCTTAATTTCAGCAAAGCACTTTGCAGACTGGGAAACTATTAGGGTGGTGGAGGCGGGGAGAACACGGCGTACTTCTATATGCTGCACGGTTCTTCCAAAGGACCAAAATTCATCCCAGAGTCATGTCAGGACCAGGGGTAAAATGCACTTACTTTCACTACTGGGTTGGAAATGTGAGCACGCAGAGCTTTCTGCACATGTGCAGAGGGTCAAAAACAGGACATGATGTTGTCCCGGGTGGTGGGTGGAGCCTCCCACCGCCGGTCTTACCGGCTCACACGAGCCAGATAGATCTGGCTGGATTTCACTGCTGGTCAGAACCCACTCTTTTGTTATGGTAGTCCTTGACATATGACCTCAATTGTGGCGCAGTGGTTAGAGTGCAGTATTGCAGGCTACTTCTGCTGCCTGCCAGCTGCCTGCAATTTGGCAGTTCAAATGTCACCAGGCTCAATATTGACTCAGCCTTCCATCCTTTCAAGGTCAGTAAAATGAGGACCCAGATTAACATAACATAACATAACATAACATAACATAACATAACATAACATAACATAACATAACATAACATAACATAACATAACATAACATAACATAACATAACATAACATAACATAACATAACATAACATAACATAACATAACAAACAACAGAGTTGGAAGGGACCTTGGAGGCCTTCTAGTCCAACCCCCTGCCCAGGCAGGAAACCCTACACCATCTCAGTCAGATGGTTATCCAACATTTTCTTAAAAATTTCCAGTGTTGGAGCATTCACAACTTCTGCAGGCAAGTTGTTCCACTTATTAATTGTTCTAACTGTCAGGAAATTTCTCCTTAGTTCTAAGTTGCTTCTTTCTTTGATCAGTTTCCACCCATTGCTTCTTGTTCTACCCTCAGGTGCTTTGGAGAACAGCCCGATTCCCTCTTCTTTGTGGCAACCCCTGAGATATTGGAACACTGCTATCATGTCTCCCCTAGTCCTTCTTTTTATTAAACTAGACATACCCAATTCCTGCAACCGTTCTTCATATGTTTTAGATTGTTGGGGGCAAGAGGCTGTCTCTGTAAACCGCTTAGAGAGGGCTGTAAAAGCACTGTGAAGCGGTACAGAAGTCTAAGTGCTATTGCTATTCCTGCCTGGCTGGCTGCCTGCACAGTGGTTAAAATGCAGTATTGCAAGCTAATTCTGCCCACTGCCAGCAGTTCGATCCTGACCGGCTCAAGGTTGACTCAGCCTTCCATCCTTTCAAGGTCAGTAAAATGAGGACCCAGATTGTTGGGGGCAAGAGACTGTCTCTGTAAACCACTTAGAGAGGGCTGTAAAAGCACTGTGAAGCGGTACAGAAGTCTAAGTGCTATTGCTATTCCTGGCTGGCTGCCTGCACAGTGGTTAAAATGCAGTATTGCAAGCTAATTCTGCCCACTGCCAGCAGTTCGATCCTGACCGGCTCAAGGTTGACTCAGCCTCCCATCCTTTCAAGGTCAATAAAATGAGGACCCAGATTGTTGGGGGCAAGAGGCTGACTCCGTAAACCGCTTAGAAAGGGCTGTAAAAGCACTGTGAAGCGGTACAGAAGTCTAAGTGCTATTGCTATTCCTGGCTGGCTGCCTGCACAGTGGTTAAAATGCAGTATTGCAAGCTAATTCTGCCCACTGCCAGCAGTTCGATCCTGACCGGCTCAAGGTTGACTCAGCCTCTCATCCTTTCAAGGTCAATAAAATGAGGACCCAGATTGTTGGGGGCAAGAGGCTGACTCCGTAAACCGCTTAGAGAGGGCTGTAAAAGCACTGTGAAGCGGTACAGAAGTCTAAGTGCTATTGCTATTCCTGCCTGGCTGGCTGCCTGCACAGTGGTTAAAATGCAGTATTGCAAGCTAATTCTGCCCACTGCCAGCAGTTCGATCCTGACCGGCTCAAGGTTGACTCAGCCTTCCATCCTTTCAAGGTCAATAAAATGAGGACCCAGATTGTTGGGGGCAAGAGGCTGACTCTGTAAACCGCTTAGAGAGGGCTGTAAAAGCACTGTGAAGCGGTACAGAAGTCTAAGTGCTCTTGCTATTGAGCCCAACAATTTTATGGTTAAGTGAGACATTTGTTAAGTGAGCTTTGCCCCGTTTTCTAGCCCACATTCATTAAGTGAATCCTTGCAACTGATAACTTAATAACCAAGTGAATCGGGCTTCCCTCTTCACTTTGCTTGTCAGAAGGTCGCAAAAGACGTGATCCTGGGACACAGCAATGGTCATAAACATGAACCAGTTGCCAAGTGTCTGAATTTGGATCACATGATTGTGGGGATGCTGCAAAGGCTGTAACTGGGGAAAACACTCATAAGCCACATTTGCCAATGCCGTCGTTAACTTTGAGCGGTCACTAACTGAACTTTTGTAAATCGAGGACCGCCTGTACTTGGAAGCAACTCTTTTCAGTTCAAGGACTTATTTTCACTGCCTATCCCTAAGTGCAGTGAGTAAATCTACTCTTGTTTCCGAGAGTAGTTTCTCTCAAGGTGTGCAACGTCTAAATATCTTGTGCTTAGTTTGAACTTGGAACTGTTATCACAACAGGTAGATAATAGTCACGTATGAATAACTTTGCTCCAGTCCATAAATTCGGTCAAGATGTGGATGTGGATCCTGCAAAATGTGGATCCTGCAAACTTCCTCCCTACATCTCTCCTAAGAGAAAGGACATTTCATTTCCACTGGGGGCCAAGACCTAAAATGGATCGACTGATCGATTTTGCTTAGGATCGTTTTCAGAAATGAACGTTCCTAAGACGTTTTCTTTCCATTTCCAGTCTGCAGTTCCTCGGGGCAGGGAGGGATATCATATGCATTTTTAATTTTAATCACGACACTCACATTTTGCTATGCATTTTTTGGTCTAAAAGATGGCCTTTTATGTTCCCTTGGATATTCTTTCTTTCTTTCTTTCTTTCTTTCTTTCTTTCTTTCTTTCTTTCTTTCTTTCTTTCTTTCCTTCCTTCCTTCCTTCCTTCCTTCCTTCTTTCTTTCTTTCCTTCTTTCCTTCCTGCCTGCCTTCTTTCTTTCTTTCTTTCTTTCCTTCTTTCCTTTCTTCCTTCCTTCTTTCTTTCTTTCTTTCTTTCTTTCTTTCTTTCTTTCTTTCTTTCTTTCTTTCTTTCTTTCCTTCCTTCCTTCCTTCCTTCCTTCCTTCCTTCCTTCCTTCCTTCCTTCTTTTCTTTTCTTTTCTTTTCTTTTCTTTTCTTTCTTTAAAAAAAGAGAAAACAAATTACAAAAGGCAGAAACATGTGAGAACGCCAAGATAACAGCCTCCTAAATCCACATCTCCGTCTAGGAAGTGCAAATGCGGTTGGATCGTTAAAATGCAGAAATAACGGAATTGTTGGGCGCCTGTATCTTAGACCCAGAAGTATCAGAAATGTCTGCTAGAGGCTTGTTTGCTTGGAGAAATAGCTGGCCCAAAGAAGCTGGGATACACTCCAGTAAAACGCTTAGCAGATGTCTGGAGAAGCCTCGGGATGGGGGGGGGACTTGAGTTTGTTACTGGCATTACACCTAAACTAAGGAAGAGGGGGACAAAAAAAAAAACCAACAACCCACAGAGCAGGTTATTTCTAATCCATGGGGACTGGGGGTGGATAGGATCACCCAGAAATAGAAAACATGTTGGAACATCTTTTCTTATAACTGTTCTAAAGTTGCCAAGACCAGCTGGGTGAGCAGAGAGATATCTCAAATGAAAGGCGAGGTAAGTGATGTTTCTTCCAGGCTCTTGGCAACAGAGCTGTTACTGGGTCCTCTTCTTAAACTTTCAGCCAAACCTCACCTGCCACCGAAGGGGTCCGTAACGTCTCATTGCAAAACTTCGATGTGGGATGACAACGTTCTGCCAAATGAAGAAGCTCCAAAATATTGTGCGCATTTCACACTACGCGGCATGCTTGGCTGGGTAAAGAGAAAGCCGGAGAAAGAAGATCAATGTTGAACCGCAGAATACTTGTGTTTTTTCATGCAACGGGTCTTGTGGTAAATCCCTTTTGTGCTTGGCTGAAAGGTTTTAAGAAGCAGGCGATGTAAGATATGTGCCTATGCCTCGGATTCTAAAGGCCCGCTGTCACTCAAAGCAATCAGATCAGTTGGATTATTATACCCCAATTGGATTATTTCACAACATGCTGTAAAACAGCTTCCTGTTTTCTTAAATGCATAGCTTTTGTACATTCAGAGTCTTCTTTCTTTAAAAAAAATACAAACCAAAGGCACACATGTTGCTTATTACATTGAACGGTGGTGCCTTTGCCATCAATCTGGACGCTCCAGATCAGCTTCAGGTATATCATATATCTCCCAACCAGGTGGGCAAGCAAAATTGGAAAATTTCATATTACACAAAAGGTACACTGGGGATTGCATGAAATATATGGGATATTACTTAACAAAATTGAGGCCTTCCCCTTTTCTTCTCTTGGATCATCTTTCTCTCTCTCTCTCTCTTTGAAAATTTTATCGGAACATAACAAAGAGAACCTGTGGTCTTCCAGGTGAAATTAAAAAAAAATAATCTGCCTTTTTTTCTTTCCCCATTTCTGAAATGTAAGCCTTAGGGGTAAATTTCCTCTCTGTTGTTTTGCTAATAGAGCAACGTCTTTGTGGTTGAGGTCAAACAAGGGGGCATGGCTGGTTGTGAGAGGATGCCTCTGTGAAACAATCTCATTCCTTATGAGTTATTTTGGATGGAGAGAGGAGGTTAAAGGATAAAATAGCTCCCTGGTTAAGCCTTGTTGAACTGAAATGCCTACGTTTTATACCCATTTTGCCAAAGATATAAATGCGCACTGCTCTGCCGCCAAAAGTCAAAATAATTGTTTCTAATATTGGCTGAGCAGTCTGGAGGGAGCACCCTGAGTCTAAAAGCAGAACTAGAAATTGGATTATTTGTCCATTTAGCAGAAGGTTGAAAGGAAAGCAGTAGAGGGCAAACTTGGCTTAGATGGAACAAGCTGGCTACATCCCCTGTTCCCAGCATTTTGAATTCCAAAGCTTGGTTGAAAAAAAAAGTTTGCAATCAAAATGGGGAGCGGGTGAGGAGGCATAAGCATTTTGCCAAAGATCAAACTGTGAAAAGTCATCCCTAGCAGTTGTTCTTCCTTTAGAAGTTCTCACTTCCTTAAAATAAGTTCTTGCTTGGAGTAACAGCACAACAATTTTTCCTTTTGCCCCCATAACTAAAATTACAAGTCCCAACTGCCAAAGCCAACTGTCAAAAACATTAGAATCTATTCCTTGCTCAAGAGAAAGCAGTATATATCCCAAGGTAAGGGAATACTGTTCATTTTGTTCAACGTGATCTCAAACGCCTCTACCATAAAACATGACAATGCTGTTGATAAAACTTTTGGGTAAGACCACGAAATGGAGTAAAACTAGTAATAGAAATGGGAATGGCATTTCAGCACAGAGGAAGGTGACTGGACTATTATTTTAAGAGGCATCCGGTTTGTAAGTTGTACCTTCAACTTTTTGAGATCGAGGGCCCTAATAATCCCGTGCTGAGGGACTCCAATTGATTAAAGAATTATGCCATCAGTTGGCTTGTCAACCCAATCAAGAATTGGGTCTCATTCTGGAGGACATGAACCCCTCTGGGACACCTGAGGGTCATGTCCTCCAGAACGAGACCCAATTGTATGCTACCAATACAATCCAAAATAGAGCTGGAAGGGTCTTCTAATGCAACCCCCTACTCAAGCAAGAGACTTTATATCAGTGATGGCTAACCTTTTTGCTGTTGCGTGCCAAAAGCGGGGGGAAAGTGGGGGGAGGGTCATGCCGGTGCGTGCCCACACCCGTAATTCAATGCCCCCATGTGAGACCCCCTGCACTCCCCGGGCATGATGCATGACTCTCCAATGCCCCATTTTGGGCGTAGCAGGAAGCCTCCGGAGGCCAGAAACTGCCCATTTCCAGACTTCTGGTAGGCCCTGTAGGCCCGTTTTTCACCCTCCCAAAGCTCCAGAGGCTTTCTTCGAGCCTGGGGAAGGCGAAAATGGTATCATCCACCCAAAAATGGCCCGTTTCCTGACTTCCGGAGGGCCTGGAAGGCTCGCTTTTTGCCCTCGCCAGGTTCCAAAGGCTTCCTTGGAGGCTGGGAAGGGCAAAAATGGCTTCCCACACACCCCCGGAGGCCCTTCAGAGGCAGAAAATGCCCTCCCAGAGCTTCAGCGTGAGCCCTGTACTTACCTGACATCCAAAACGGGCCACGTGGAGACTCCTGGGAGGTGAGAGGCGGCATGAGCAGGACAAGCCAAAAATTAGCTAGCCAACACGTGTATACGCGCTGGAGCTGAGCTAGGGCAACAGGTCGTGTGCCCGCAGATATGGCTCTAAGTGCCACCTGTGGCACACGTGCTACAGGTTTGCCATCATGGCCTTATACCATTTAAGACAAGGGGTTGTCTAGTCTCTTCTTGAAAAACTCCAATGATGAAGCATCCACAACTTCTGAAGGCAAGTTATTCCACTGGTTAATTGTTCTCACTGTTAGGAAGTTTACTCTTAATTCCAAGTTGCTTTTCTCCTTGATTAGTTTCCATCCATTGTTTCTTGTCTTGCTATGCCAAATAAGTTGACCGCCTCTTCTTTATGGCAGCCCCTCAAATACTGGAACTGCTCTGATGTCACTCCTAGTCCTTCTTTTCACTACCCAAATATTTACACCTAGTTTGCAAGTGTTATTCCTGACTACACTGCATTTCTCTCTCACACCTTTCTTCCTATGAATTTTTCTTTTCTTTTTAGTTTGGGCTCTAAACGGATCCCAAAATTCAGAAGAGCGGAATGACTATTTCTGGCCCATGATGGTTAAAATGTGAGCTGAACAAATAGCTCCTCTCCCGCACTATGCAAATGTTCTCTGCAAGAAGAGCCAGTCACCTGCTCAGTCTCATTTTGACATTGGCTGATGGCGCATGTTTGGAATGGCCAAAGATGAAATTCTGTGGGAACTCCGTGGAGAATTTATTTACAGCGACCACCTGCACAATGTTCTTTTGCAAATTCCTCCCTGAAAATATTACAAACAAGCTCTGCAGCAGATTGTGGCAAGGTCTGCCCCGGCAGCTGGTGGACCTCATTTGTAATATCAGATTCTGGAAATTAGCCAGTGGTCCACCACTCAGGCAGTAGATAATTTCTATCTACCCTTGTTCAACGCTGACCACCTTCACCGATGAACAAATCTGAAGGAATTTAGTGGCAACTTTTCCAATTAACAAGTTCTACTCAAAAGTATCAGCTTAATCAGTGGCCAGGCTGATGGAGGACTTAAACTGGGATGATACCCAAAAAAGGGAAGGGAAGACAGGTTGGTTATGCAGATGCAGGCTATACATGAGATAAATTATCTGTCCCTTATCAATTAGCAATTGTAATGTGTGTGTGTGTTTTTTTTAAATGGGTTTGTTCTGAGATTGCCTGAAACTGTTTGATGTACGTGAGTTCATCAACCTCTTGTTCAATGATAGAATTAAAGACTTGTTTTTTCCAAAACGATCACTTTTATGGCCAACTGTCACTTTTGGGAAAAGGGGATCTTAACTTCATTATTGAGTTTGTTTATTTATTTATTTAGAAGATTTATATTGCCACCTATTCGCACAAGGTGGCTTACAAGAATATAAAAGCATCATATAAAAAACAATAAAACTAATAAAAGAGAGCATCGTATAATAAATTAATAAAATAAAATAAACCCCTGCCCCCTGCTCCAGCAACAACACATCACACGAGCCATTTAATGGGCTCCATCCTGCTCTGGGTTCCCCAGGCCCTCTGACAGAACCAGGTCTTCAGTGCCTTCCAGAAGAGTATTAGATTGGGGGCCATTCTAATCTTTAGGGAAATGATGTTCCAGAGAGAGGGAGCCACCATGGAGAAGGCCCTTCTTCTGGGTCCCACTAGGTATATCTCCCTAGGGCAGGGGTCTGCAAACTTGGCTCTTTTAAAACTTGTGGACTTCAACTCTCAGAGTTCCTTAGCCACAAGAGTTGAAGTCCACAAGTCTTAAAAGAGCCAAGTTTGCAGACCCCTGCCCTAGGGGATGGGACCTGCAAGATTCCTTGCCTCCCCGCTCTGCTGGGTTGGGTAGATGTGACTGGGAAGAGACGGTCCCTCAGATAACCTGGTCCCAAGCCATGAAGAGCTTTAAAGTTAACAACCAGCACAATAAATTGCACATGGAAGCAAATTGGCAACCAGTGCAGCTCCTGCAGGAGAGGTGATACATGTGCACACCGAGGTCTGTACAAAACCATGCGGGCTGCTGCATTTTGTACCAACTGGATCTTCCAGATGCTCTTCAAGTTCCTACTCCTGTTTCTAAATGAGCCTGGATGTCACACGTCTCTTTTTCTATGGATGGGTTGAATGGTTGCATGACTTACAACAGTATTTTGTTAGCATGTGTTGTGGTCTGTCAGCAGCCTACGGAGCTGGCAATGGAATCGGACAGCAATGAGGGCTGAGGTGAGGCCAGGGCCATCGGGAAGTGAGGTGCGGACTCCAGAGCCTCCAGAGACTGATAGTAGTGAGGAAGAGGAACAGGAGGAGCCTGTTCCTAATGCATGCATGAGAAGAGCTGCCAGAAGGCAAGAGCAGCTCAAGCAAAAAGGACAACTCGGGAGTAAGGCCGAGAGATGATTGGCCCCTCCCATAAGGCTTAAAACAGACCAGCACCGGTGTTTCAGCTTTTCCGGAAAACAACGTTGTAGCTGCGTCTTCTGCTTTGTCCTCTGCTTCGTGTACGTTTTTGTTTTTGTGGCTTCTGGACGTTTGCCAGGAAGGGCTTTTGGCAGTTTGCCTAGTTGGACTGAGGTTTGTGAGAGAACTGAAGAATTTGTGTTTGGGAGGCATTTGTTTTACTTTGAGTTGAACGACGCTGGGACTGAAGTAATTCCCAGCTGTTCGAATAAAGTTTATTTTTCCATGGACTAAGTTTATTACTACCTACTTGGGCCTGGGTCATAACAATTATGGTCCAGCACTTGGAAGAGTTGCATGTGTCATTCTTTTGGCATCTCCCCCTCCCTTTTTTTTTTTTTATTTGACATAATTGAGATGAACGTTAGCCTTTTCCAATATTTTAGCCTTTCTTTGGTGCGCCGTATTTTTGATACAATTTTATAATTGATGCTAGGTGCTGTTTGCCGGAATAAAGGCAGGTTGCTGAGCACACAACATGCAATCGCGTGACTGCTGGATGGAACAGATGTTGGGATTTTGAATCTGTTGCTATTGAGTCATTAAGCAACAGGTCCTCAAGAGAGGACTACCTGTTTAATAGTCCGGAAGTTCTCTGTCTCCTTCTTCTGAACTGAACTGAACTTTTTTCTTTTCTTTTTCAGCGGGAAGTGTGGGGAAAACATCTGCGCACTGTTTTGCACCAGTGGTTGTCTTGGATTGTCTCAGGCTTCAACTTTGGTTATTCTAGCAGTCACACTAGATGTCAGCCCTGTATCATAAGTAATAAAATATAATGCTAAAAATCACTCTTTCGCCTTCTTGAAACCTTTCCTGATTGAAGACTCTGGAATGTGTGGCTGTTTATTTATTTATTTATTTATTTTATTTTATTTATTTTTCGTATTTTTATACCGCCCTATCTCCCTAGGGACTCAGGGCGGTTCACAGCCAGATAAAAATATACATATAAATACAAATAAAACATCCATTAAAAAACTTATTACAAATGGCCGAATAATTAAAAATGAGAATAAAAATAATAAAATCCCCATTAAAACCAATTCGAATTTAAAATCTAGTCCAGTCCTGCGCAAATAAATAGATGTGTCTTAAGCTCGCGGCGAAAGGTTCGAAGGTCAGGAAGTTGGCGAAGTCCTGGGGGAAGCTCATTCCAGAGGGTGGGGGCCCCCACAGAGAAGGCCCTTCCCCTGGGTGTCGCCAGCCGGCACTGTCTGGCCGATGGCACCCTGAGGAGTCCCTCTCTGTGAGAGCGCACGGGTCGGTGAGAGGTATTCGGTAGCAGTAGACGGTCCCGTAAGTATCCCGGCCCTATGCCATGGAGCGCTTTGAAGATAGTCACCAGAACCTTGAAGCGCACCCGGAAGGCCACAGGTAGCCAGTGCAGTCTGCGCAGGAGAGGTGTCACATGGGAGCCACGAGGGGCTCCCTCTATCACCCGCGCAGCCGCATTCTTTTTTTTTTTGTTGTTTTTTTTTTGTTTACATTTATACCCCGCCCTTCTCCGAAGACTCAGGGCGGCTTACAATTCTGAACTAACTGGAGCCTCCGGGTGCTCCTCAAGGGGAGCCCCATGTAGAGAGCATTGCAGTAATCCAGACGAGACATCACGAGAGCATGAGTGACTGTGCATAGGGCATCCCGGTCTAGAAAGGGGCGCAACTGGTGAACCAGGCGGCTGTTCTTTTTCTCATGCTTTACAACCCCTTTAGAACTTTTTTGGATGAGATTTTTCAATTTACTTTATTATATTGAGGTAAGGTGGTAGAAGACTTTGTTGTTTTTCTTATCACCACCACTATCATCTTCCTCTTATCTCGATTACCTTTTTCCCCAGTTCTTGAATGAAAAAGTTTGGGGAAATGTCTTCTTCCATTGGGAATGTAAGGTGGTAGAAGGCTTTGTTGTTGTTTTTATCAGCACCACCATCGTCTTCCTCTTATCTCAATTACCTTTTCCCCCAGTTCTTGAATGAAAAAGTTTGGGGAGAATGTCTTCTTCCATCGGGAATGTTTTGGATGGTAGGAAAACTGCAAACCATAGAAGCAATTTCACAAAAGAAGATAAGACTACTTGCATTCAGCCACCCTTTCAAATGTGTGGGAATCCCACACCCTGTCCATAAAAATTGCTTCATTTCGCCTTTGAAAAATAATGTTAAAAGCAATTTCCTTCCCATTAGGTTGACTGAAAATAATCAGGAAAAAAAATGTATCAAAAAAACATTCACCCAGCTGTACTTAAATAAGTCTCTAATGGCAGTGAACAATTCTAAGGAACTTCTCATGGTTAACAGTACCTGGCAAGCAGACCATTGTTCTCCCTCTGCTAAGAATAACTGCATTTGTTGAACTTGACTTTATGCATATGGTTGAAAAATTGTGCTATAGATTAGGCGATAAGAAACTGACTCCCCCTCCCCATAAATTGGTTATAAAGAACTCTAGATTTTAAGTATTGCAAAGTAGGAGAAATCAAAACAGATTCATATTTCCATGTGATGGGCATTTTATAGTCTTGAGGGAATAGACAGACAGCTTACTGGCCAGATAAATTTCCACCAACCAAATCCAAATGGAAATTTTTAACTCTGGTCCGTCATCAGGAGTTTTCTCCTCTTGTTTAACCCAAATAGTGGGTTTAATAATAATAACAACAGAGTTGGAAGGGACCTTGGAGGCCTTCTAGTCCAACCCCCTGCCCAGGCAGGAAACCCTACACCATTTCAGACAAATGGTTATCCAACATTTTCTTAAAAATTTCCAGTGTTGGAGCATTCACAACTTCTGCAGGCAAGTCGTTCCACTTATTAATTGTTCTAACTGTCAGGAAATTTCTCCTTAGTTCTAAGTTGCTTCTCTCTTTGATTAGTTTCCACCCATTGCTTCTTGTTCTACCCTCAGGTGCTTTGAAGAACAGCACGACTCCCTCTTCTTTGTGGTAGCCCCTGAAATATTGAAACACTGCTATCATGTCTCCCCTAGTCCTTCTTTTCATTAAACTAGACATACCCAGTTCTTGCAACTGTTCTTCATATGTTTTAGCCTCCAGTCCCCTAATCATTTTAGTTGCTCTTCTCTGCACTCTTTCTAGAGTCTCAACATCTTTTTTACATCGTGGCGACCAAAACTGGATGCAATATTCCAAGTGTGGCCTTACCAAGGCATTACAAAGTGGCACTAAAACTTCACGTGATCTTGATTCTATCCCTCTGTTTGCTTAACAACCACGGTGCTCACTTAGCAATTAGTAAAAATTGGGTGGGTCATGTGACGATTTGCTTAAGGATTGGCATGACTTTAGAATATTAGAATAGAAATAAAGCTGGAAGGGCCCTTGGAGGTCTTCTAGTCCAGCCCCCCGCTCAAGCAGGGGTATCTATACTATTTCAATAAAAAAACCTCCTGTGATGGAACACCCATGATTTCTTCAGGCAAGCTGTTCCACTGGCTAATTGACTTATGACCATAATTCTAGGTTCATTTAGGATTATAAGTCAAGGTCTACTTGTATATGGTGTGTGTGTTTGTGTGTAAAAGAAAGGGAGAGGGAGAGGGAGAGGGAGAGATAAGATGGAGATGGAGATGGCGATAGAGATGGATATATACCCACAAAAACACAGCTTAAAACTTGTTTGTAGCGATGTCTCTCTATTCTATTCCAGTCTTTCTAGTATTTAGAATTTAGTATATAGTATTTAGTATATATTTGTTTTCTGAGTATATTTATATTTAGTATATAGTATATACTTTCTAGTATTTAGTATTTAATATATAGATCTCAAATGGACAGCTAATATCAAAAACATCATTAAAAAAGGACAACAAAGAATGTTCTTTCTGCGTCAACTCAGTAAGCTCAAACTGCCCAAGGAGCTGCTGATCCAATTCTACAGAGGAATTATTGAGTCTGTCATTTGCACCTCTATAAATGTCTGGTTCGGTTCTGCAACCCAACAAGAAAAACACAGAGGATAATTTTCAGAGGATAATTAGAACGGCAGAAAAAATATTTGCTACCAACCTGCCTTCCATTGAGGACCTGTATACTGCACGAATCAAGAAGAGGGCCGTGAAAATATTTACAGACCCCTCGCATCCTGGACATAAACTGTTTCAACTCCTACCCTCAAAACGACGCTATAGAGCACTGCACACCAGAACAACTAGACACAAGAACAGTTTTTTCCCGAAGGCCATCACTCTGCTAAACAAATAATTCCATCAACACTGTCAGACTATTTACTAAATCTGCACTACTATTAATCTTCTCATCGTTCCCATCACCAATCTCTTTCCACTTATGACTGTATGACTGTAACTTTGTTGCTGGCAATCCTTATGATTTATATTGATATATTGACCATCATTTGTGTTGTAAATGTTGTACCTTGATGAAGGTATCTTTTCTTTTATGTACACTGAGAGCATATGCATCAAGACAAATTCCTTGTGTGTCCAATCACACTTGGCCAATAAAATTCTGTTCTATTCTATTCTATTCTATTTATAATAAACTTGCTTTATCAAGATTCTGTGCATTTGCATCTTTATATATTAGCTGTCACACATGTGTAAATTCTGACTACAACCAGATATTTAATTGGATGAAACTAATATTTGAATACTTACAGCCCTGACCTTCTCTTCCTTTGTACCTATATAGCTAAATACACACGTATAGACACATAGTTCAAATTCATTTCTCGTACTGATGCATTGGTAATATCTGACTAAGACGCTGTAATTGCAGACCAATCTGATCCTAAATAAATATAATCATATCAGATGTCAAGGTAAGGCAATCAACTATTTTGCAAAAAAAAATCCTGAACAGCGTATGGATTCTGGAGTCTTGTTAACTTTAGTATATATTTATTTATTTTCCATGTACTGCCCTTCAAAAAGGAAAGAAAGAAAGTAAGGAAGAAAGAGAAAAAAGAAAGAAAGAAAGAAAGAAAGGAAGGAAGGAAGGAAGGAAGGAAGGAAGGAAGGAAGGAAGGAAGGAAGAAGGAAAGAAAGAAAGAAAAAGAAAGAAGGAAGAAAGAAAGAAAGGAAGGAGTGAGGGAGAGAGAGACAGTGGGAGGGGGAGAAAAGAAAGAAAGAAAGAAAGAAAGAAAGAAAGAAAGAAAGAAAGAAAGAAAGAAAGAAAGAAAGAATTTTTTTCAAGTCAGCTTCTTAGTAAGGATGCTTAGGTTTGTAGATTCAGTGGCATTCTTTACTGACCACGTTTTTCATATCTCCAAAGGTATTATACGAAACAATCAATAATCAAAACCTTTCATTTCACCCCAAAAAGTCTTTCTAGTCTTCTCATCCTTATCTTCCTTTCAAGCCAGCCTACCTGACTACCTGCTTATCTCCCTCAGCCTGTGTGCTGTCCCTGAACTTGTTCCTTAATAGCTTATCGCAGTCGGCAAGGCAAGATTTTTGGAAGCTGTTCATGCATCAGGGAGATCTTGCTTACACTCCCTTATCAGCACTTCCCAGATTAAGGAAAAAGATCTGGTTCAGTTTTGAAAATTCTTTCAATCAGATAGATTATGGTAACCGATAGCATTTCTGAAAATGCTGATTTGTTTAATGAACTTTCTTTGCTCTGCTTTTTTTCCATTTCTCCCCTTCCTTCCTTCCTTCCTTCCTTCCTTCCTTCCTTCCTTCCTTCCTTCCTTCCTTCCTTCCTTCCTTCCCTCCCTCCCTCCCTCCTTTCCTTTCCTTTCCTTTCCTTTCCTTTCCTTTCTTTTTTTTTTGAAGAGAAAAATAGTTGCTTCTGTAATATGTTAATCATGCCAATGGCTCCTGTATCTACAGTCCTTGTTTTCAGTGTTTGGAGTGATAGTGTTTGAAATCCGACATTCCCTCTTATACACACACACACACAACCACACACACACAATCACACACACACAACCACACACACACACACACACACAAACACACAATGAAACTAAAAAAGACAATTGTCTGATTTGATATAGAGATAACCCTCGACTTACGACCACAATTGAACCCAAAATTTATGTTGCTAGGTGAGGAATTTGTTAAGGGAGTTTTGCCCCATCTTACAACTTTTCAGTAACGACTAACTGAATCTGGCTAAGTAAATCTTAGTGAACAACTAAGTGAATCTGGCAAAGCATTGACTTTGCTTGTCAGAAGGTCCCAAAAGGAGATGACATGATGCCTGGACAATGCGACCGCCATAAAGGTGAGTCAGTTGTCAAGCATCTGAATGCAAATCAAGTGACCGTGGAGATGCTGCAAATGGTCACAAGTGTGAAAAAACGGTCATATCATTTTTTTCAGCGCCGTTGTAACTTCGAATGGCCGCTAAGTGAACTGTTGTAAGTCAAGGACTACCTGTATTTACAAGGTTCTGCATCGTAGTATAAGCTTTAATTACCGTATTTTTTGGAGTATAAGATGCACCTTTTTTCCCAAAAAAAAGAGGGTGAAAATCTAAGTGTGTCTTATACTCCGAATGTAGCCCCACCCAGCTTCTCAAACGGAGGTTTTAGAGGCTGAAAAAAGAACCAGAAATGAAGCTTCAGAAACGAAGCCCCCAAACTGAGCTTCAGAAAAAAAGCCCCCAAACTGAGCTTCAGAAAAGAAGCCCCCAAACAGAGCTTCAGAAAAG
The DNA here is from genome assembly GCF_028640845.1 of Ahaetulla prasina. Taxonomy (NCBI): domain Eukaryota; kingdom Metazoa; phylum Chordata; class Lepidosauria; order Squamata; family Colubridae; genus Ahaetulla; species Ahaetulla prasina. The sequence goes on from NC_080547.1 coordinate 21,497,097, forward strand.
AAGCCCCCAAACAGAGCTTCAGAAAAGAAGCCTCAAAACAGAGCTTCAGAAAAAAGCAAAAACAAACAAACCAAGGCACAGAGCTCACAACCAAGGAACCTGTTGCTAAAATACACTTTGGGGAACAACTGCTTGGGGAGTATTCCAGGAGGCCAATCCACCTGCCAATCAGCTTTTTTCTTATTTTCCTCCCAAAAAACAAAAGTGCGTCTTATACTCCGGTGCATTTTATACTCCAAAAAATACAGCAATTAATAAATTCATTATAAGTTAATAAGTTAATTTAATTAAGCTACAACCAGCTCAGCAGAGACTAAAATCCAGGAAAAGCTTCCTTAGGTCCACAGAAGGCTTTGAAGAATTTACAAGCAGAGAGGATCTATGTGTTCTGACCCAGCGCCCCAAACACGACAAACCCTCTGAAGTTAACTCAAAAATTCCTTTATTAGGAGCCTCAGCAGCCCCAGCAAAAAGTTTCCCTCTCACTGCAGGCTAACAAGTCCAGCCGGCCAAAAGATGAATAGTTCTCTGCTACATCTATTCATCTCCGTCCCCTGCCTTTTATCCCCAGAGCTAGGGTGGGGCTTTGCTAGCAGCGGTGGCTCTTCCTTCCCAAGGATCAGCCCATAGATTTCCCCTGCTTTCCTCTCCTCTCCTCTCCTCTGTCTTCTTTACATCCACATGTCAGGCATTGGACTCAGCTGTTTCTCCTTTTCCTCATCAGCCACTTCCAGACCTGGGGGCTGTTGACTCTCCATCTCCATGGTCCAGGCCAGGGGTGAAATGCTCCCGGATCGGAGGGGGTCACGCGATCCGGTAGCGATGGCAACGGCTGGTTTGGAGGACCGGTAGCAAAAATCCCTGGCCCCGCCCCCCTGCCTGTGCTGAGCCGCACCATCTGCAGAGGTTTGTTTTTTTCACTTTTAAAAGCCGGTTTTGCTTCAGCAGAAACAGGCCTTTAAAAGTAAAAAACAGCAGAACCTTACTTGTACTCTTACTTGTAGAAAACATGTTTTTAAGGCACTTACCTGATTACTGATGAACGCATGGCTCTTTTTCCAGCCCCAAAGCTCTAGTTTCACTTTCAGTCAGACAGCATCAATCGCTCAGCTAATCTATTTCCTCGGTGATCAACTGGCTGGCTTTGCTGAGGAACTCTGGGATTTGAAGTCCACAATAAAATAAAATAAAATAAAATAAAATATTTGTGCAGCTTTCTGAGATTTGGTGTGTTTCTGTAGTGTTTCACTCTAACTGCACAAACACACAAAATCTCAGAAAGCTGTATGTGGCATATTGTGTGTGTATGTGTTAGTTGTGTGTGTGTAAAGTGTGAAAGTTGGTTTTTGAGCTTTTTGTGGCTATGTGAAGTGTGAAGTGCAGCTTCTTTTACATTGTGTGTGAGTCAGTTGTGTTGTGTGTGTGCAAAGTGTGAAAGTTGGTTTTTGGTACCTCTTATTGTTTTTTATACTTTGTTTATTATTTTTATTATTTATTGTTATTGGCCATGCCCACCAAGCCATCTGACCACCAAGCCACGCCCACCAATTAAGCCACGCCCACAGAACCGGTAGGGAAAATTTTTAGATTTCACCCCTGGTCCAGGCTCTGCCTCTGTCTCTCTCTCTCTGGCAGTTCCATTCCCTCTTCCCCATCAGAGCTCTCAGGTTGCCTTGTTGCTGACCGTGACTCCCACGCCTCCTTCTCCTCTGATTCCCCTAGCCACGAAAAACCAACACTGGATGGAACCAACAGAGGAGCCAGCATCCGGTTCTGACAAAAGCTGGGAAGTTGTTGTAATAGACTGCACACGGGTACAACAAGATCTAGAGACACCCTGAAGAAATGGGGCTATCCAGTGGCTTTTGCTCTTTGAAATTGTGGTGACATGCAGACAGTAACACATATGTGTACCTGCCCTTTGTGCCCCCGATCAGTGTACGCTTGGGGACTTCATGGCAGTGCAACACAACACTATTACTCTTGCTAGTTTCTGGGCAATAACTGTTTAATTTGTACATATTTTCATCTTGTATTTTATATTTTAAATTTTATGTCGTATATTATGCCTTGTTTTAATTGTGATGGTTCAGACACGAGTAAAGAAACAAATTCTACATTAGGTAAAGATTCTTTAAAAAGTAAAGGTAAAGATTCTACTCGCACATATATGCTACTCATTCCCGACTCTAGGGGGTGGTGCTTATCCCTGTTTCAAAGCCGAAGAGCCAGCATTGTCCGAAGACATCTCCCATGGTCATGTGGCTGGCATGACTAAACCCCAAAGGCGCACAGAACATTGTTACCTTCCCACTAAGGGTGGTCCCTATTTCTCTACTTGCATTTTTTACGTGCGTTCAAACTGCTAGGTAGCCAGAAGCTGGGACAAGTAATGGAAGCTCACCCCATTAAGTGGCACTAGGGATTCAAACTGCCGCACTGCTGACCTTTCAATCAATAAGCTCTGTGTTTTAGCCACTGAGCCACCGCATCCCTCTTAATAATATAATATTCTTAATTTAATATTTTTGATAAAAGATTCCTACTGCACCACAAACCCTTCACAGAAGCTTAGAGCTTGACTCTAGGGTATTGCGGGCTTGCTCCCTAATGCCATGACTGTTTCTCATTTTATTTCTTCCTTTCCATAAAGGCTTGGGGTGATCCTTCTCCAAGCATGAATCTGACATCCGTCAGTCCGTTTAAAAAATATCACTTATGAAGGTGAGTTGTGTGTTCTATCTGTTTGCAGCACATTGGACAGAGCAAAACTGGATTATGCTATTTGTACAAGGATCAGACCAGGTTTAGAAGGAAAACACCTTATTAACAGCCAGGATTCCTTAGATGGCTCATAGGCTAAGATACTGAGCTTGTTGATCAACAGGTCGGCAGTTCAGTGGTTCGAATCCCTAGTGCCGCGTAATGGGGTGAGCTCCCGTGACTTGTCCCAGCTTCTGCCAACCTAGCAGTTCGAAAGCACGTAAAAATGTAAGTAGAAAAAATAGGGACCACCTTGGGTGGGAAGGTAACAGCATTCCGTGTGCCTTTGGCATTTAGTCTTTGCGACTACATGACCATGGAGACGTCTTCGGACAGTGCTGGCTCTTTGGCTTTGAAACGGGGATGAGTCAGGAACAAGTAGCACATATGTGCGAGGGGAACCTTTACCTTTAAACTTTCCAGAAATTTGACTAGAAATATTGTTGTTTTCGTTCTACTCTGTAAGTATTTAAAAGTATTAGGTCATAAGAGTCGAAGGACTCAAGATTTCTAATTTATAAGCATTAAGACTAATACTGCTGTGCTTGAAGATGTATGCATCCGTTGCTGTTACTTGTGGTATACTTCAAACGGTCTGGAGATTGATTCAATAAACCATTGTCTGCTTGCTATTTCACAGAAAGGAAATTTAGAGGTTGTAATTGGCCAGTCTTATTACTAAAATGTGGGCAGTTCATAGGTCACCGAAATTTATGAGTTTGTTTACAGAGGGAAAAAGATATATTTTAACCTTTTCTATTGAATTCAAGAAGAAAGGATTAACTTGGGGAGCCAGTGAGTACTTTCTGTTTTTCACAGAATTGGTCTTCAGCGGTTGCATCTAGGAAGATTCTCAGGCAAGGCAGAAGTCGAGGTAGTCCTCGACTTACAATGGTTTGTTTAGTGACCGTTCAAAGTTGTATCACTGAAGAAAGCGACTTGTGACCGTTTTTGGACTTAAGACTGTTGCAACATCCCCATGGTCACATGATCAAAATTCAGATGCTTGGCAATTGACTCATATTTATGATCGTTACAGTGTCCCAGGCTTATGCTATTTCCTTGGTATGCACCAAGACAAATTTCTTGTGTGTCCAATCACACTTGGCCAATAAAGAATTCTATCCTATCCTATCCTATCCTATCCTATCCTATCCTATCCTATCCTATCCTATCCTATCCTATCCTATCCTATCCTATTCCTTATTCTGTTCTGTTCTGTTCTGTTCTGTTCTGTTCTGTTCTATTCTATTCTATTCTATTCTATTCTATTCTATTCTTCTATTCTATTCTATTCTACTCTACTCTACTCTACTCTACTCTACTCTACTCTACTCTATTTCCCCTTTTGTGACCTTCTGACAAGCAAAGACAATGGGGAAGCCAGCTTTGCTTAACAATTGTGTGACTAATTTAACAAGTGCAGTGATCCACTTAACAGCTGTAGCAAGAAAAGTCATAAAACGGAACAAAACTCACTTAGCAAATGTCCCTCTTAGCCACAGAAATTTTGGGTTCAATGGTTGGCCGTAAGTCAAGGACTACCCCTACAACCAGCTCTTGCCTGAATCCTAGACTGCCCCAATTCCAGCAGAAATTTAGATTGCTATGTACAGCAAGGAGATGAGAACTTAATAAGGAGGCTCACATATACGCAGGGAATTTAAAGAACAATTGGACTGACCGTCATAAAAACAGCCATCTGAAACAGTTGTGAAATATGCCGTTCCAACAACCAATACAAATTGAGTGCAGCACTGTTGGCTGGACTCATCACCACTTTCTTAAGATGAATGGGGCTTGCTATGCTCCATTGACCAGATTCCCTGTTAACCCGGTCTCTTTATCTTTGCACTAAAGTTTGCACCATAAACAGGTTTTTGCATTTGGATGCATTGCCGGCTCTGTGGCTCCTGATAATTTCAGCTCCAATTTACCCACGAAAATCTACAATCGCTCTGCTGAACCCTGGCTAGTTTCTATATAAGTTGAAAGCATAATTTGTCTCAATGTCTCTAACGGGCTCTTGGATTTCTTATTCTTGTGTACATTTTGTTCTATTTCATAAAAGCAGAAAGACTCCAGGCAGCTCATTATTAGGTGATTATTACTGTTCCCAGCTGGTTAAAGCCATTCATTCATTACCTCCTGCCTTGAACCGGAATGAAACCCTGTAAAAGGCTCCAACTTTTTGGATTAGAACCAGTTTGAGCCTTGGTTTCATTTGAAATCTGAGAGGGTAGCATTAGCCATTTCATAGCTTGTGGTGGATGCGTGGTTGTGGGTTGAGTGGTCAAGTACTTTCTTGATAAAGTTGCGTGGGGACCCAGGCTCCAGTAGGTAGTAGGAAACTCAGTCAGTGTAAAACAAATAAACTTTATTTGAACAGCTGAGAATTACTTCATTCTCAGCATAGTTCAACTAAATTAAAGCAAATTCCTCCCAATGCAAATTCCTCAGCCCTATCATCAACCTTGGTCCAATCAGGCAAACTGCCAAAGGCCTTTCTTGGCAAAAGTGCAGAAAACACTGATACAAAATAAATGCAAGAAGACAAAGCTGTTAACGTGTTTTCCGGCAAAGAGCCCAAACGCTGTTGCTGGTCTTTTAAGCCTTATGGGAGGGGTCAATCATTTCTTGGCCCTATTTCTGAATCGTCCTCTTTGCTTGAGCTGCTCTTGCCTTCTGGCAGTGGTTCTCATGCGTGCATTAGGAACAGGCTCCTCCTGTTTCTCTGCCTCACTACTGTCAGCCTCTGGAGGCTCCAGAGTCCGCATCCCATTCCCCGATTGGCCTTGGCCCCACCTCTGCCTCCGATGCAGAGCCCTCATCCGGGCCTTCCCCATTCTCCAGGACTGGTCCACGCTCTTCCTCAGCCTCATCACTGTCTGACTCCACTGCCAGCTCCGCAGGCTGTTGGTGGACCACAACAGTATCCATTGAGTTGGAAGATGTTGTCTAGGCAGTCTGTTTCCTTTTTCTGGTGTTGCGAGTTGCTGTAGTACATTTCTACTCATCTGAATCATGTTCTTACACAACTCTTGTGGGAGTTTGGGTTGTTACTTTGGTAATGGAACATTTGCTCAGAGGCTAGTTTTTTTGATAGATTTATTTCTAATTTGCCATTGTAACCTCTGCTGAATTTTAAACTAAAATTTATAAAGAAATAAACCCCACGCTCACTAACACTGATGTGATTAACCTAGTTGGGTAATGAAACATCTGCAAGTAAATAACCAAGATAACATCAAAGACTCCCACAATTCAATCCAGAACAACAGATATTCTTTTGTTGTTGTTGTTGTTTTCTTTTCAATCTATGCCTGGGATTTTTAAGCCCTCCGTCTACTACGAAACACATCTGAACTGATTTTTCATAACTGGGCAGGTTTAGTACCTGCTAGGGTACAAAAAAGGACCAGACACTTGCTTTGATACAATTGCAAATGAAAGACTTTCTCCCGTATATAACCTATCAAATGCTGAAATTCTTATCACTAAGCCATGTTAGTAAACCACAACAGAGGTGGGTTTCAGCAGGTTTTGACCAGTTCTGGAGAACCGGTAGCAGAAATTTTGAGTAGTTCGGAAAACAGTAGTAAACATTCTGATTGGCCCCGCCCCCATCTATTCTCAGCCTCCCAAGTCCCATCTATTCAGGAGGAAATGAGGATTTTGCAGTATCCTTCCCCTGGAGTGGGGTGGGAATGGAGATTTTACAGTATCCTTCCCCTGCCACGCCCACCAAGCCATGCCACTGAGCTATGCCATGCCCACCAAGCCACACCCACAGAACCGGTAGTAAAAAAAATTGAAACCCACCAGTGAACCACAGTATTAAATAAACCGAAATTGCTGCATGCAATGCTAAAACCTATAGCAAGGTTAATGCAATAGCTGTATTCACACAACTTATTAAATTAATCATGTTTAGAATAAGACTCAGGAACTCAATTTCTTTCTCTTTTCCATTTCATCTATTACCCAAAGACTTCAAAAAAAGTCTATCAACCACACCCGACCAACAACAACATAATTTTTGAAGTCATACCCCATTAACAAGTATATCTCTGATGATAAAACTGTTTACCCAACAAATAGAGTCTAGGTCAACTGAGCTCAACCCAAACAAGCCATTTTTAGTTGGGTAGTATTGGGCTTCAGGATTTAATAACCATGGTCTAAACTAGGAGTCTCCAACCTTGGTCCCTGTAAGACTTGTGGACTTCAACTCCCAGAGTTCCCCAGCCAGCTTTGACGGCTGAGGAACTGAGTTGAAGTCCACAAGTCTTAAAGGGACCAAGGTTGGAGACCCCTGGTCTAAACAATAGGTTTCCTGACATTTGCTGGCATTTTCAGAAGCAAAATAGTTTCCTCCATAGACAACTGAACAAAGACTCATTCGGCTCCTGTCTTTCTAGCCAAGAGTCCTGGCTGCTGACTGGTGTTTAGCTAGTTGGTTTCTGATTGGTGCAGGAGAGTGAGTGCTGATCTGATTAGTTCTTTTCTTTTTAATGCCTGATCCTGACTGGTCATTTGGTAGTGTTGGTTCCTGATTGTCCTTCTGTTTAGGCCAGCTTCTGATTGGTCATTTTTGGAATGCTGATTCCTCATGATCTTTGTGCTAAGTTCTGGTGGTTGGTCTGTGCAGTGGAATCCTGATTGGCCCCTTGTCCAAGCGAGCTTCTGATTTCCTCATTTTTGGAGCTAATTCCAAAAACCATTTTGCCTCTGAAGATGCCAGTCATAATTGTTGGCAAAATATCAACAAATCTGTTGTCTAGGCCAATGGTTTTTAAACTCTGAATGGCAACCCAACGGATACTGGTTGTCAATGCCTACACCAATATAAATCGCTTTTAAGTTTCTGCATCCTTGTACAGTGCTGAGTGTGTATGCAGCCTTTGTGTTTTATTACCCAGAGTCTGTGGTTTGGCATGCAGACAGAGCTTAACAGTTATTTTCCAAATGATGTTTTGTCTAAAGAGGTTTAAGTGCCAACCTAAAATGAACATTCCAAATTACACTCTTCAAAATATTAAGGTTAGGGATTAGCATAGATGCAACTGTGACCTTTATATTTGACATACACCTAAACAACGTAGGTCTAATACATTAATAAATGCTTCTTCTGTATGCTAAATCAGGCACACAGAAGAAGTGGTAGATTTACCGTATCTGAAGAGCTTTAAGACACCCTTAAAAAAAATGGTGACTAGGGCACATTTAATTATTAATCGTGCACGTTTTAGCCCATAAGTTGCCTAATTAAATTTGGACTTGAATAAAAATACTAGATCAGGAGGAAATGAAAATGAATGACCTTTTTTAGATTATCATATTTTTTTTTAAAAAAAGAAATTTCCTGGTTTCTTTCTTTCTTCTTTTTTTTTAAAAAAAGCAAATATGTCTTTTAATAGGGTACTTATAATTTGCAGACGAGCAATGCCTGTATCCACTCAACATGCTTACCCACCCGGTTTACTCATTTTGCTGGGTTCACACAATACACTGATTTCACGTAACACGCTAAAATGTGGTTGAACTGATACGTAGTGTGGTGTGCTAATGAACAGACTTTGGGTTCTTCAAAACCTCACCGCTAGGTCTTTCCCAACTGACTTGGGTCAGAAACGAGACTGAAGGTCTTTTGTATGCAAAGGAGGTATTGAATTACTGAACTATAGCCTCTCAACAGCTGTGGATTCTTTCACTAGTGCCACAAGTAAGAAAAAAACAGTTGCAGCAGCTGGTAGAACTTTCACAACTCCGAAGCAGTTCCCCAACATGGATTGGCATCTCTGGGAGATAAAAAGCAATGTTGCATGCATCATAACATAGTCCTACAAATAATGCACACACAATACATCGATAACAGAACCATGCAAAGTACACATTTTGGGTAATTTGTGATGTCATGCATATGGACCAGATGTTTAAGTTAATACCTGAGGATTTATTTTTTTCCAATGACATTGGCCTGTCCCACCCTGTCGAGCAGGGAGGATGTGCTGCGTATCCCATTGGTCAAGGAGATTTGATTGATGGGATCAAGGAGAAGGGCCTTCTTAGCTGCTGTTGTGGTCCGCCAGCAGCCTGCGGACCTGGCAGCGGAGTCAGACAGTGAGGAGGCTGGGAAGGACAATAGGCCAATCCTGGAGTCAGGGGAAGGCCTGGACGAGGGCTCCATGTCAGAGGCAGAGATGGGGCCAGGGCCATCTGGGAGCGATGCGCTGACTCCAGAGCTTCCAGAGGCGGACAGCAGAGAGGCAGAGGAACAGGAGGAGCCTGTTCCTAGTGTACACATGTGAAGAGCTGCCAGAAGGCAAGAGCAGCTGAAGCAAAAAGGACAACTTGGGAGTAAGGGCAGAAGATGATTGCCCCTTCCCATAAGGTTAAAAGAGCAGCAACAAGCCATTGGGTTCTTTGTAGAAAAGCAACATTGATTCCATTGCTTCTTGTCAGCATCTCTTGAACTTTGTGGGGGGTTTGCCAAGAAAGCCAAAGACAACAAAGGTTGGTGATAAGGCCGAAGGACTGTTTATGAAGAATGTTGTTTTGGACTAAGCTGAGAGTGAATTAATTCTCAGCTGTTTTAATAAAATAAGTTTGTTCAGGACTGAATTGTGTTTGGTAATCATTACTTGGGCCTCGATCACAAAAGCTGCTGCCTCAGCCCAGTGGACCATCTTAACTCCAGAGGCAATAGCAGTAGCGCTTAGACTTATATACCGCTTCACAGTGCTTTACAGCCCTCTCTAAGTGGTTTACACAGCCAGCCTATGGCCCCCAACCGTCTGGGTCCTCATTTTACCCACCTTGGAAGGATGGAAGGCTGAGTCAATCCTGAGCCTGATGAGATTTGAACTGTAGGCAGTGAGTAGTCAGCAGAAATAGCCTGCAGTACTGCATTCTAACCACTGTGCCACCACGGCGAGCCGAGCCTCCATTCTTCTGGTTTTCTGGAAGAGAATTAAAATTTGGCTTTGCCAGTTAGAATGGCAGGGGGACGTGTCTAAAAGTATGATCCAGCCCTGGGGATAGTTGGTGGCCTGAGGGCATTCCTGCCCCTTATTAACCTTCTAGCCTTTTGAATTTTTTAATGATTTTTTTTTAATCATTTAACTTGTTTTAAATTCAGGTTTTAAGGTATGCTTCTGTTCGTGTATTTATGTAGTGTTTTAATGAAGTTATAAACCACCCAGAGTCACTTAAGTGACATGGGCAGCGTAGAAATTAAATACATAATTAAAATTTGCTCTCCCCCAGATGTTTGGGACTGCAACTTTCCTCGCTTCCCAGCAATTGGGTCAATGGCCACATTGCCAGGAAATTAGGTAAAGGTAAAGGTTCTCCTCGCACATATGTGCTAGTCATTTCCGACTCTAGGGGGCGGTGCTCATCTCCGTTTCAAAGCCGAAGAGCCAGCGCTGTCCGATGATGTCTCCATGATCATGTGGCCGGCACAACTCAACGCCAAATTTGAACCGCTGAACTGCCAACCTTTCAATCATCTTAGCCACTGAGCCACCCTCAAAATAAATTAAGGAAATGAAGAGGGTTGAAATCAGGACCCACTCAGAAAGGGTCAGTTGGAAAGCTGGCTGTGTTTTACATAGGAATCTATTTATAATTTAAATCTGGAAAATCTGTTGCCCTCTCCGTCCAATGGACCCAATACTGCTGGTTCTCTTTTCTTGAAAACAACAATATCAGACATACTAAATTATCAGAAATTGGACTTGGAGGTGGGGGGGAAATGTCGACTGGTGCTTTCTCTTTGTCTAGACATTCTTTCTCATTTGATACTTGCTACATACAGTTCAAAAATAGCACCAGACATTTCTATTTTATTGAATTTTCATAGCTGGTTCACTTGTTCTTGAAAGATTTATTCAATTTTTCAATATCAGAGATAACTCAGGTTCATATACAACCTGCCATAACCTAATAACTATTATTTTGTTTTGTTTAAGTCTATCATTCATTTAACAATAAAAATGCCATTATATTCCCAACCGTAATGCAAAAAAACAAAAAACAAAAACCTGGTATGAACCGTAATTCTCATTATCCCATTATAAAAGTCCCAGATAATCAGATGAGTCCTTGAATAAATAAATGCATTCTTAGAGTGAGAAAGATAACATTTGTGTGACTGGCTCAACATCTTTAAGAGAGGATAAGCATGTATAAACAGATTTATGGTATGTACCTGACTAAGGCCCAACAAGTGATTGATAAGCTACCAAGCTTAATATGTCTATCATAGCAGGTAGGAAAAAAATGTAACAGGTGAAGTGTTTTTTTGGCCTTGAGACACAACGATCAGGGGGAAAAATCTTTATTTCCTGGATTTTATTTTTCCATGTGAGGCTAGTCTGGCAGGGCAAAGCAACTCTTGTACAGGAAGTCCACGACCTGCGACAGCCATGGAGCCCAAAATTGCTAAGCAAAACATTTGTTAAGTGAATCCCCCTCTATTTTACGACCTTTTGTGCCAGCGTTGTTAAGTGAATCACTGCAGTGTTTAAGCGAATCTGTCTTCCCTATTGACTTTGTTTGTCAGAAGGTGGCAAAAGGGGACCACAGCGAGACCGTCATAAATAGGAGTCAGTTGCCAAGCCCTCTGCAATTTGTATCAGGTGACTATGGGGATACTGCAACGGTCGTAAGTGTGAAAAACGATCATAAACGACTTCGTTCAGTGACGTCGTAACTTTGAATACGCACTAAATCAGGGGTCTCCAACCTTGGTCCCTTTAAGACTTGCGGACTTCAACTCCCAGAGTCCCTCAGCCAGCAAAGCAAAGCTGGCTGAGGAACTCTGGGAGTTGAAGTCCGCAAGTCTTAAAGGGACCAAGGTTGGAGACCCCTGCACTAAATGAACTGTTGTTAAGTCAAGGACGGCCTGTCTAGATCTGAGCAACTGCGCAATTTAAGCGCACTCAGTTTCCAGCAGTGCTTTCCAGGAAAGGTGATTTCATGAGCTCAGGATGGTCTCAAGAGAAATTAAGCAAGTTAAGTCACCTGCGATTACTTTCCAGGAATGTGAGGTGTCCGGGGATTGACAGGCTACTGTCGAAGATACTCAGATTATAGTTTTTATTTTTTATTTTTTTATTTATTTGTCACAACAGTATATATAAGCATAAGCATGAAATAACTATACAATATATAAGCATATATATAAGCATAAGTAGGTAATAACTATATTAATTGGATATAGTGAAAAGGAAACAATAGAACAGGACCGGTAGGCACGCTTGTGCTCTTATGCACGCCCCTTACAGACCTCTTAGGAATGGGTTGAGGTCAATAGTAGACAGTCTTTGGTTAAAGCTTGGGGGATTTTGGGAAGAGACCACAGAGTCAGGTAGTGTATTCCAAGTATTAACAACTCTGTTACTGAAGTCATATTTTCCGCAATCAAGATTGGAGCGGTTCACATTAAGCTTAAATCTATTGTGTGCTCGTGTGTTGTTGCAATTGAAGCTGAAGTAGTCTTCGACAGGAAGGACATTGTAATATATGATTCTATGAGTTAAACTCAGGTCATGTCGAAAGCGGTGGAGTTCTAAATTTTCTAAACCCAGGATTTCAAGTCTGGTGGCATAAGGTATTTTGTTGTAATCAGAGGAGTGGAGAAGTATCATTTTCTAGCCTCTTCCTTGTCTTTGAATACATGAGAAGAAGCTTTGTGGCCAAAAGAGAACCAGGATTATTAAGTGGGAGGGGAAGAGCCAGAATCAAATGTGCTTATTTGTCCCACTGCAGCCAAAGTCAAGCTTCTAACTGCCATTTCTTTCACTGCAGCACCAGGGAGACGGTGGCACCTACGCTGGTCTGTTTTCCAGAGATGAGTAGGTGAGAAGGTGGAACTACCTGCTTTAAAAAAAAAAATAGTTTCCAGCTGTCCTTTTTCTGCCCTTCGTTAGACTTAAAGGTCCAGCGAGTGGCCAAACTCAACCTTTTTTTTTAAAAAAAAAAAGTCAATTAGGAAAAGATCACAAGGGATTTAGCAGGAGCAATGTGTCCAAAAAGGGATGTGATGGTTCAGTGGCTAAGACGCTGAGCTTGTCGATTGAAAGGTCAGCAGTTCAGCGGTTCGAATCCCTAGGGCCGCGTAATGGGGTGAGCTCCCATTACTTGTCCCAGCTATTGCCAATCTAGCAGTTTGAAAGCAGGTAAAAAATGCAAGTAGAAAAATAGGGACCACCTTTGGTGGGAAGGAAACAGTGTTCCATGCACCTTTGGCGTTTAGTCATACCAGCCACATGATCACAGAGACGTCTTCGGACAGCGCTGGCTCTTTGGCTTTGAAACAGAGATGAGCACCACCCCCTAGAGTCAGGAACGACTAGCACATATATGCGAGGAGAACCTTTAACCTGTCCAAAATGGAGGCCCTTCCCAAATCCCTGCCTTCTACCTTATACAGGTATCCTTGACTTACGATCATCATTGACCCCAAAATCTCCATTGTTAAGCGAGACAATTGTGAAGTGACTTTGTTCCAGTTTTCTAGCCATGGTTATTTAAGTGAATCCCACGTTAACTTTGCTTGTCAGAAGGTCCCAATCTGATCTTTTGACACTGCAAAGCTCATAAATACGAAACAGCTGCCAGACATCTGTATTTCGATCACACGATCAGAAGTGGGATGCTGGAAAGCTGGTAACTATGAAAAAAGGGTCATAGGTCACATTTTTCAGTGCCCTTGTAACTTTCACCTGTCACTAAATGAACTGTTGTAAATTAAGAACTACCCATATTTATTATGGGGCCGTAATAGCTCAGGCTGTTAGAAGCCTGTTATTAGAACACAGCAGCCTGTTATTAGAACACAGCAGCCTGCAATTACTGCAGGTTCAAGCCCGGCCCGAGGTTGACTCAGCCTTCCATTCTTTATAAGGTAGGTAAAATGAGGACCCAGATTGTTGGGGGGGGGCAATAAGTTGACTTTGTAAATATACAAATAGAATGAGACTATTGCCTTATACACTGTAAGCCACCCTGAGTCTTCGGAGAAGGGCGGGATATAAATGTAAATAAAAAAAAAAAAATTAAGGGCAGAGGCTAGCAGGCTTGCCTTGCCACTCCTAGAGACCCCTAGAGACCCCATCCTCCTTTATAGACTAGGTCAGTCTATAAACAGTCCAACACTATCGGATCTCTTTCCTTGAAAACAACAATATCAGACATACTAAGTTATCAGAAATTGGATTTGGAGAGGGGGAAAAATGTCGACTGAATGGACTTTGTGCATGTTTTGGAGAATTGTGTATGCCTGTGTTATGTTGGGGGTATGTTTACCTTGGAAGCAGGCAATGCTTAATAAGGCTCCCTCAGCTGCCCTTCCATCTCACTGACTTTTTTCCCCAGGGTTAACAGAATAACAGAATAATCGAGTTGGAAGGGACCTTAAAGGTCCTCCAGTCGAACCCCTTGCTCAGGCAGGAAACCCTACACCAGTGGCGTCAAACTCGCGACATCCTCGGATAAATATATTTAGATTCCTTTCTGAGCGTGCATATCAACATATGCTATTTGCAAGTGATTTTTCCTAATGTTTGCACATTTTCCATATATTTTCTCTTTTATTCACGCACGGGGGTGGGGGAAAGGATAATTGTTTTTCTCAATGAATCCACAAACGGGTTGTGAAGCACAACACAGTATTCTGAAATTGTGATTTCACATGCATATAGAATAACAGAGTTGGAAGGGACCTTGGAGGTCTTCTAGTCCAACCCCCTACTTAGGCAAGAAACCCTACACCACTTCAGACAAATGGTTATCCAACATCTTCTTAAAAACTTCCAGTGTTGGAGCATTTACAACTTCTGGAGGTAAGTCGTTCCAGTGATTAATTGTTCTAACTGTCAAGAAATTTTTCCTTAGTTCTAGATTGCTTCTCTCCTTGATGAGTTTCCACCCATTGCTTCTTGTTCTACCCTCAGGTGCTTTGGAGAATAGTTTGACTCCCTCTTCTTTGTGGCAACCCCTGAGATATTGGAACATTGCTATCATGTCTCCCCTAGTCCTTCTTTTCATTAAACTAGACATACCCAGTTCCTGCAACCCTTCTTCATATGTTTTAGCCTCCAGTCCCCTAATCATCTTTGTTGCTCTTCTCTGCACTCTTTCTAGTGCCCCAGCATCTTTTTTTCTTTTTACATGGTGGCCATCCAAAACGGTATTCCAAGCTTGGCTTTACCGAAGCCATTTCTAAAGTGGGCACTCACACTTCGCGGTTATTAACCGAAGGGGGCTGCCCATCCGCCTTTTTCGCCCAGGCAAGAGCGGCCGGAGGAGGAGGACAGTAACAGTAACAATTGGAAGGGACCTTGGAGGTCATCTAGTCCAACCCCCTGCTCACGCAGAAGACCTATACTAGGGAGGAGACCCTCCACCTCAAGTCTCGGTCACGGGTCGCGGGTCGCGGGTGGCCCTTCCTGCGAGCCAGCTGAGAAGAGCCCCATTGACCTTCCGCCGCGCGCAAAAAAACCCAAAACCCTCCGAAACCCCCAGACGCGCTGAGCCCGAGCGGCCGGTTCGCTCCTCGCTGGGACCGGGAGGAGAGACTGGCGGAGGCCGGCTGGCTTTGGCTCTCAGCTTCTCTGCCTCCGATGCTTTCCTCCAAACTTGTAACGCTGGCAGCTCCCACCCCGCCCGCCTGCCTTCCATCCATCCTTCCTTTGGCCAGGAGTTCCTCTTGAAAACCTACCCAGCTCGCCGCGTCAGTCAGTCCGTCAGTCTGTGCAGGCAGCGGCGGTAGGAGGAGCTCCTTCGCGGCAGGAGGAGGAGGAGGAGGAGGAGGAGGCGGCCGGCGAGGCTCGGAGCTCGGGAATGGAGCGGCGGAGAGCGCGTACATGAGCGACGAGGCCGGCCAGCTCGCCAGTCGACGGGCAGCAAGGGAGGAAAAAGGCTGAGGAGCCGCCGCTGGTTGCTACCGCCGCTCTCGCTGCTTCGCTCCGGCTCCGCTTGAGCCGCCGTCTCCCGCTTCTGTTTTACCGCCGCCGCTGACAAGCCGGGGAAGCTCGGGAGGAAAAAAAAAAAAAAAAGCCGAGGCGCGCCGGCCGGGAGGATCGCTGGGCGCTGGGCGAGCGCTCCCAACTGTGGCTGAGCTCGAGCGCGCAACTTCGTCTCTCTTCTCCCTTCCCCAACTGCGAGGAATGAAAGCATTTCAGGCGGATTTGGCTCTGCTCTGCTTCTTCCTTCTCAGCCAAGGTAAGGAAGGAAGGAACCTGGGGAAGATGTCCTCGCCTTGGGTTACTTACTTTTTATATTTTCTCCTCCTCCCCCGAGCGGGGGATGGAGGATCGCGGACTCTGGCTGATGGGAAGGAAGCCCCGCCGACCTGCGTTAAGAAAGAAAAAGAAAAAAAAAAGGGAGAAACTCCAGGCGACTTTCTGGCCGGAGCTGTTCTTGCACCCTTCTCTGGCTCTCCCCGCGCTCCGGAGAGGAGAAGGAGAAACGGAGAAAGGAGGAGAGATTGTTGGGGGGGGGGGTTTTCTCCTTTTTCGGAACTGCTGACGGGCGCCCGCCTTTCATTGCTCGCCTTCCTTTCTTCGCCTTCTCCTTAAAAAAACAAAACAAAACGCGAGTTTTTGCGCTTTCCCCGCGACGGCGAAAAGCGGATTCGAGAAGGCTTTTTAAAAGGTGCCCTTTTCCGTAACGTCTGGAAGAGGGAAAGGAGGGAGGGAGGGAGGAGGAGAAGAAGGGTGGTCGCGGAAGGCTGGACGTAGCAACGGCCCCTTCTTGTCTTCTCCACGTTTGCTCAGAAGTCTCGGCCGGGGGGGGGATGGATTTTCTGAAGGAGCCTTTATTCCGCCATAAGGGGACCCCGAAGCGCTGAGCCCCCCCCTCCCCACCCCCGAAGTGGATTTGCTGGTTAGAGGTTTGGTCCTTCCCTCGGGCGACTCCGTGGGTTTTGTTCAGGTGTCGGTGTCTCTTGGATGCGCCGAGAAACAGCCGTGCGATTTTGCCAGGGCAGAGAAAATTGCCTTCGGTTGGATTTTTATTTTTTTTTTGGCGGTGGGGGAGAGGGGGTTGCTTCAGCAGAAAGAAGCCTGTAGGGTTAGTGCGACTGTAGGAATATGACGCGGTCTGGTTTGCTTTCAGGGATCAGCAACATCCTTAAACAAAAACAAGGAAGATGTGTGTGTATGTATGTGTGTATGTCTGTTTGCAGGAGAGCTCAGAAACAAGAGAAAAATCCTCTGCCCTAAACTTGAATCCTGGCACAGTTTTGTTTTTGTTTTTTTGCTGCGATCTCCTTGGCTTAGGAAAAGCAGATCCGGGATCATTTCTGGAGGTGGGATAATAAAACCGGCTTGGATCTGGGCTGTTGGAAGGTCACCTGTGGAATTAGAGAGTTGGAATAACTTCTGCTTTTCGTGTGTAAACTAAAGTAACGCCCAGCTCCCAAAGTGCCAAAGCTGTGGTCCACCTGAGCCTTAAGGTGACATCCACCTGTTCAAACTTTCTGCTCTGGGAGCATGAGGTTCCTGGGCGTTTATGTTTTTGAGGAATCCAACAGGTTTTCATCTGTGGATGAAAATGCTTGTGATTGCCAAAAGGTAACCCAAATCTATCATCCTTGTCTCCTTTGCTGGAAGTTATGAGACTGGGTAATTATCTCTGTGCTCCACAGTTTTGTTTTCCTTTTGTTTGTGTAGGGTTAGTTCTCTTCTCCCCTTTCCTTCTTGAATATAGATCAGAATGGCTTCTTTTTTTTTCCCCTTTCCTTTTTGAAATCAGAGTATGATATATATATATATTTAATATATTAAATATATATATATATTTAATAAGCTTGGGTGCTTTCCAAGGGGTCAAGATTTGAGAGCTGATCAGGTCCACTTCCTCTACCAACGTCTGCTCTTGATTATAATTTTTTGTGATGATGATACCAGCAGTTCTCCTCCTCACCTTATGATACCAGGAATTGCTTGTGGGATCTAAGAGGGATGTCTTTTTTTTTCCCCTCCTGATTTTCTACTTCAAAGTCTGGGGAGGCAAGAGAGGGGAAGGCACCTTGAAATGTATAGCCATTCAAACTCCAAAGCTCTTGTCTGTGTGTCCTATAAAAAATGTTTCCCGGAGGTTTTGTTAGTATCTTTTGGGGCGATAGTGTAGATCTTCTGCCAAAGCTATTCTTGTTCCTTTCTACAGTGGAGTAATTAAACTTACGTGTGTGTGTGTGTGTGTGTGTGTGTGTGTGTGTGTGTGTGGTTATATTTGAAGGCACAAGTGATAGGATGGCAGGAAACTGGGTTACTAGTCCACCAAAACTTGCCTGGGGAATTTGGCACTGCTTTCATCCTTTTGCTGTAAAGACCAAGCCAGCATCTAAAATACTATTAAAAGATTGAGCGAGATGAGCCACAAACAAGAAGTTTTCTCTGCCAGATGCATATCTAAATGCATTTGCTACTGGTGGGACTTTTGTCCCATGCATCTCTAGTAGATTGCAACCTGAAGGTCTTATTGTTTTTCTGGGGTAAAATACTAAAGACATTATTTTTTTTGGGGACATGGTTTCTTCCTTGGCTGTGAAGTTTGTTGGTCTTAGCACTGCATGTCAAATTCTTCAGTGGCTACTTAAGTTTTAAGACTACTATGTGCTGGCCACAAGACTGTGGAGACTAAAAACCCAGCAGTAACAATTAGGAAGCAGCGAGATCAAGCATTGGTCTAGTCCTCAAGGCTGCAGGAAGATCTGCCTTGGGTCAGGGAGCAAAAAATTAACCAGCTACAGAATAATGTACTTGGGAACTGGGAGCGAGAAGGGATCTATAAGGTATTTGTGTCTGGCTGAGGTATATAAATAAGATTACTGAGTACAGAACTGGGAGGATCTCCAAACAAAACACCTGTCTTTATCTAGGGTCTCACGAGAGAACTTGTACTTTTGTGTGAAATCATGTCCATTCAAGTCCTTCAAATCAGGGGGCCAAAGAAAGTGAGCTTTTCGAAAGTGGTTCATACCACTCAATCTTGGGAAGTGATGCCTAATCTTCAGATGGGCGTTATTGTTTTCCAAATCACTTGTTTTGTAAGGATTGTTCTGCATCTCTGCATTATTCCCTGTAAGCAAGTTTTAGTTTGACTTCTCTTGGCTTGTACTTCCTGGTGCAAAATGCATCCCCTTCTTCCCCCCCCTTTTTTTTCCTCTTTTTTTGGAGGAGAGCCTGCTCATAGGCTCCTGCATTCCTGCAGAGCCTCTTAGCGGTATCATTTTCAGGCTTGCTCTTCAAAGCCAAATTTCTTCCTGTTTGTACCACCAACGTGTAAGGATGTTCAGGGCTAAATCCACAATGCCCACTCTTCCACACCTATGGTATCCTAAGTGAGGCTCTCAGTACCGTACAGTAATTAAAGTGGGAGGAGATACAGCAAAGCACAGATGGAAGGGCTCCATTTATAGTCGTCTTAAGTTTCCCTTAAGATGGCACAGCAGCTCAAGAAATTGCTTCGCTGTGGGTGGCGTTAGGTTCCTTGGTCAGCATGTCTCTAACTAGCCTATATCCTGTCTCGGGACGGATAGATATGTATTTGGTCTGTTCCTCCCACATTACTGATTTTTTCGCCTTCCCTGCTGGTTTTTCTTTCCCTAAGCTGTCAAGACTACAATATATAGTTTGCCATGAAAACTAGTATAAAGTCATAAGACAATCCACCTCCTACCAGCGTCTGACATCAGTGGTGTTCCGTGGCAGAAGAAATATGTCCCTGTCGCTGGCAAAACACAAAAGCTTTTGGTAATTACTGATTCCCCTATGTTTTGTTTTGAAATTTTTATTTCCTTGCTCTGAAATGACTTAGGGTAGAAATAGGGAAAGAGCCCTCCTCCTCTCTATTCTTCTTATCTGGTCATCTCAGCCCTGTTAGCATTCTCACGGGGTTTTTGAGTGGTATGTTGCTGTCACATAACTAACCTCTAGAGTTGGTGCTGTGAGATCTTCCACCTCTACCTCCTCCACTTCCTTCCCTTTCTCCAACTATAAAGGTAAAGGTAACGGTTCCCCTCGCACATATGTGCTAGTCGTTTCCGACTCTAGGGGGCGGTGCTCATCTCCGTTTCAAAGCCGAAGAGCCAGCGCCCTCCGAAGACGTCTCCGTGGTCATGTGGCCGGCATGACTAAACACCAAAGGTGCACAGAACACTGTTCCCTTCCCACCAATGGCCCCTCGTTTGCTACTTGCATTTTTTACGTGCTTTCGAACTGCTAGGTTGGCAGAAGCTGGGACAAGTAACGGGAGCTCCCTCCCCCATTAGCAGCACTAGGGATTCGAATCTCTGAACTGCCGGACCTTTCGATCGACAAGCTCAGGGTCTTAGCCACTGAGCCACTCGTCCCGACCGTATCTCCAACTATAACATTCAACAAAGGACTTGAGTATCCAAGTAGCTTGGGAAGAAACAGATCTAATGATCAAGATGTCTAAAAACCATGGGGAAAATGGATTCCATAATTTGAGAATCTGTCATGGGTTGGTCCGCTTCCTCTACCATTGTCACACTTGCCCCATTGACTTGCCTGATACTTTTTTTTTTTGGGGGGGGGGGGGCTCGGTTTTTCTTTTCTTTGTAAACAAGAAAGATTGCTGCTACTTCTTCAATCTGGCCACTTAAGTAGAACAGCTGAATGGTAAGTGAAAACAGATGCATCTAGGGCTCTGTTATGGGTCGTGCCATGTATACAACAATGCAGATCCATTTCCAAAATGGAAACCAATATAGGAAACAGAGGTCCTTCTTGGATAAAGGAACATCAGTGAGGCATGTTCTAGTCACCTTCTGGTTGTGAAGACCTTCTCTTTACGTAGTCAGTGTCCACCCAAAGGAAGACAAGAGTCAAGCATTTTTCTGCATTCCCTTTGGAGCAGTTTCTCAAGGAGAAGTCCTATGATATTTTTCAGGCTTTCCACCAAGACTTCAGATTATATCTTATTTATCATTCAGTTTTTCTGCTGCTCTTAGCAGTATTTGATATTTTGCAATCTGCAATAATACCCAACATATTTAATGCAGTCCAGTGCAGAACTAGATCATCTGATCAGTGCTGGGTGAAAAACCAACAGGGAACCAGCCACAGTGAATAAAAATGGAAAAGAACTAAGCTATTAAAATTAATAGTGAGATGCTCTTTTGCTCTCAATTCCCTTTGTAAAAGAAAGTTCGTGGAGAATTTAGCTAACGATAATCAGTATTCCTCTTGGAAATATTACCTGTCCAATCTTTTGTGACAGTTCCTCTATGTGTAAGTCTAACAGACATTTAAATACATTCCCTGTTTTTTTCCCCTTCAACATCGGTTTTCCATCAGAGTCCTGCCAGAACTATAGCATTTATTAGAGCCTAGTATGCTGTTGATGAAGGGAATGTGGTGGCTCAGTGGCTAAGATGCTGAGCTTGTCAATTGAAAGGTTGGCAGTTCAGTGGTTCGAATCCCTAGTGCTGCGTAACGGGGTGAGCTCCTGTTACTTGTCCCAGCTTCTGCCAACCTAACAGTTTGAAAGCACACAAAAAATGCAAGTAGAAAAATAGGGATCACCTTTGGTGGGAAGGTCATAGCGTTCTGTGTGCCTTTGGCGTTTGACCACGGAGACGTTTTCGGACAGCGCTGGCTCTTCAGCTTTGAAATGGAGATGAGCACCGCCCCCTAGAGTCGGGAATGACTATCACATGTGTGCAAGGGGAACCTTCATGCTGTTGATGCATAACTATGTTGTCTAGATTTTGGGTTGAGATATAACATTTTAGATAAAATATGATTGTGATGCTAAGAAGTTGATACACTGAAATATGAATGTCGTTATCGGTGAAGTCTTTTAGGACTCCCATAACAACCAGGCTCCACATAGATTTGTGGTTTAGAAAGAAGACCTCTCACGCTTGTTAAATATTAGCAAGCATTAAAGTTCTTATTAAATGAAGTATTTTTTTCATAAATCCTTGCTAGGAAATCTGGCTGATGATAAATCAAGAGTGAGGTTCTGGAGTAGGGAGGATTTGATCTCTCTGAGCACATTGTTGGAGGATTTATAATTTAAGTATAAGAAAGGATAAATGTTTGGGGAAATATCAGAATGTTCATTTAGGGAAAGATCTAAAAGAGTAGCAGAGAGGTAGATGATAGTAATCCAGAGTGGATGGATGGATGAATGGATGGGTGGATGGATGGATAGATAGATAGATGATAGATAGACGATAGATAGACAGATAGATAGACAGATAGATAGACAGATAGATAGATAAATTTGTGGCACATTAAATTAGGCGTAGTAAATTATGATTAAGATAGGTTCCTAGTTACATACATATACATATATATTGCAGCAAACATTATCACCATGTGGAGAAGCTTTCGAAAGAAGCCAAAAGCAATTCCCCCTTGCAACCCTAAGCTGAAGATTTATTTGAGAATTTACTTTGCATCAAGTAGGGGGTCCGCCGTCGTAATTTTAGAATCTTAGTTTGCTCCGTCTAGGTTTAAATTATTGCTCTCTTAATGAGAAGCATGCAGAAACCTGTTTTTCGCCTTCCTGCGGTGAGACACACTTCATAAGAAGTCTCTCCAAAGTCTATTTTAGACTTTACCTGTGGGGTATTGAACTGCTGCTTCAGTCCTGAAGAAGCCAATGTCCCAATGATTTCGGTGGAACTCATCTCCTGTGTGCTCTCAGCTTGTCATTAAAGGCAGAATCTCCAGGGAGCCTTTCCTCTACAGGATCTATCTCTCATTCTAATATTCATTATATCCAATGCTCCTTATTCTTTTTTTTTATTATTATTATTAAAAAGTTTTTTTTATTAAATATACAGTTAAAAACATTGGACATAGTGCGAGTTTTCTGGTTCAAACGTTTCCATCAAGTTCATGTTTGATATATAAATATGTACAGTCTCTCAAAATTCAGACAGGTAAATCGCTTCGTCTGTGAAAATTACTTTCAGTACCAATACAGTTCCTACCTATCACATAATACTAATGTGATAATTGTCCAGCTTTTGACTTATCAATATTCTTTATCCCGACATTCCTCCTTATTCTTGATGCTCTCTGAGCTTGGTTGTTTTAATAATAATAATAATAATAATAATAATAATAATAATAATAATAATAATAATAATAATAATAATAATAATAATAATAATGATGTTTTAATTTATATACCGCCATTCTCCCGAAGGACTCAGGGCAGTGAACAGGCAAATAAAATACAAACAGAAACATACACCATAATTAAAACAACCCTTAAAAAACTGATTCAAATTTGCCAGAAAATTTAAAATAACATTACACCCCATAAAATTACAGAAATTTAAAACCCATCAAAATTCAATTAAAATTTAAAATTTAGAATTTAAAATCAGGCCAGTCCAGCCATACGAAATAAATAGGTTTTAAGTTCATGAAAGGTCCTAAGGTCAGGTAGTTGTCGAAGCCCGAGGGGAAGCTCATTCCACAGGGTAGGAGCCCCCACAGAGAAGGCCCTCCCCCTGGGGGCCGCCAGTCGACACTGTTTGGCTGACGGAACCCTGAGGAGTCCCTCTCTGTGGGAACGCACCGGACGCTGGGAGATAGAGGCCGGCAGTACACGGTCCCGTAAGTAGCCCGGTCCTAAGCCATGGAGCGCTTTAAAGGTGGTAACCAATACCTTGAAGCGCACCTGGAAAACAACAGGTAGCCACTGCAGTCTGCGCAGGATAGGTGTTACGTGGGAGCTCCAAACCGTTTTGTTGCAGACATTTCCTTACCCCTAAACTAGTACCGATGATGTTACTTAGTTTGGGTGATGAAACGTATCTCCAAGAAAATATCCAAGCTCAGAGAGCACCAAAGACTCTTCATTTCAACCCTGAGCTACAACTACTCTCCTTTATTGGCTCCTTCTTTGGCAATGGCTTTGGCAATGGTAAGAAGAGTCAGTCCTTGATCTGTCAATCCTGGTTTGTAAATTTCTTTCATGAGTGGCATTATGGCTTCGGAAACAGAGAGTGGGATGCGTGAACTTAGCCAATGAGTCGGTGAAGCATTGTTTTGAAAGGTTTGCAGAAACTGAAGACTCCATTCGTGAATATTGTACGTGGATCGGCCAACCGAGTCTATTAGGAGCCCTTCTCAAAGAATTGGATTCACCGGAGGGGTGGGGAGAGGAGAAATGGACAAAAATCATTCTTGTAATCTAAAACCAAAGTTGCTTACTTATTTATTTACTTGTTTTTCTTGAGCTCATGGATAGACTTCCTTGTTCTATACTTTTTAGAAATTGGTGGGGCTGTTTTCTTTTCCTTTCTTTTCTTTCTCCGTTTACAACATGCTCTCTAATCTGTCTCTTCTTTGCCTTCCATTTCTATTCAGTTTAAATCATAAGCCAATTTTTTCTTAAAAAAGGTGCCTTGAGCGGGATACACTTATTATACCTACATACTTTCTAATTGATGGAGCAGACCCCCAACCTCCTGGAAGCATTCTCTCCCCCACCACCACACAAACTTCTTTTTAAAGCTTTCAGACAAATAGAGGTGCCATATCTATGGTAAGATCACATCCTTGATTACTATGTTATCTCTCAAAGTCTTTTCTACATACTGTTAAAGAGATTCCACTTCTTAATTAATAAAAGTGTAATAAAGTGGAATAGTTTTCCCTTTATTACACTGCTTAGAAGCATTTATCATCTGCTCAAAGATGGCATTTTCTCCCAATATAATACCTGTTTGGTTTTTTTGTTTTTTGTTTTTTAATGGAGTGGGTGTTTTTCCCAGTCTAGAGGATGGTTTTTCTCTTTCCAGAAATTTTAAGCAATGCAAAATGATTCCATAAAACATAAAGGTGTGTGGGAGCTTTTCTCCTGTACAATAGATCGGAATCGAAATACGTTGGAGACTCACCTTTGGAGACTTCTGCATTTCCTGCCCTCTGACAATAAAAGCATTCAACCTTTCCATGGTGAACCTTTCCCCCTTCATCCACGCCTTAACATGAGACAGATTGGAATGGCACGTCATAACGTGGTACTCAAAATGTGGAGTAGTTAACCTAAGCTACGTGGTGGCTCAGGGGCTGGGACATGGAGCTTGTCGATCGAAAGGTTGGCAGCTCGGCGGTTCGAATCCCTAGTGCTGCCATGTAACAGGGTGAGCTCCTGTTAGTTGTCCCAGCTTCTGCCAACCTAGCAGTTTCGAAAGCACGTAAAAATGCAAGTAGAAAAAATAGGGACCACCTTTGGTGGGAAGGTAACAGCGTTCCGTGTGCCTTTGGCATTGACTTCAGCTGCCATGCATGGTTCTAGACTTGGAATATGGTTCACAGACCTGTGTTTCAGAAGATGATAAAAAAAATCTGTTATTGGTATCGGGTAGATAAATGTGGTTTTGGACAAACTTTGATTCATCCCAAGTGGTTCATCTTGCAACAGGAAAGGATGTCATGCTGGAGGGGTGAAGATCTCAATTATGCAGGAAGGATGTGCACCACTGAGTTTGCTAAGCCACATGACCAGGAGAACCCTGCCATCTTGTGTATGTAAAGATAGACCAGAACTTCCTTAAGGCGATAAGGAAGTTCTGATCCAGCTGTATGTACACAAACCTGATTGAACTGAGGCACAGCAGATGAACTCAGCCACAGCTGTAGGGTGTTTCAGTTGAAATGTTGAATTTAGGGTTGTTTCTTCTTCTCCTTCTCCTTCTCCTTCTCCTTCTCCTCCTCCTCCTCCTCCTTCTTCCATATCTGTCATTGGATGTTGGCGATCATGTTGGCGATCCTATTTTTCTCAACAGCCACACAAAAAGGTGCTGTTGAGTTTTGTCCAAACCAAGCCCTTAGATTTTGAAGCCATGTTGTTCTTCTTCTGCCTGGACCTCGTTTGCCTTCCATCTTTTCTTGGAGGATTAAGTGAAGTATGCCATATTTTTCTGGGGGTTGCATCACATGTCCACAATTTAGGTTTTGGAAATTCATATTCTACTCAACTACAGTCAGCTATGTTCACTGGCATTTTAGGGCCAATTATTTTCTTTCGGTTCAAGTAGCTTCGCAGGGCTGCTGTGGGGAGAATTTGGAAGAAGGTGTGCAGTGCATGGTACCCCACACTGGAAGGAATGATGGCATATGAGTCTAGCTCTTACAAAAGCTAAGTATAGTTTGTATGGGGCTGCTCCTTCAGCTTTTCTGCCTTCTGTTCCAAATGGCAGATAAACACCAGCACAGAACATTGTTGCACATCACCTTTAATTGTTAAAAAATATTTGCATGATGCTTCATATTTTCAACACCTGGCAGCATTTTGCAATCGTAACAAAACAGACAATGCCTGGCAAATAGTGCAATTTGTTCAAAGCAAAATTGGGGAAGAGTTCAGGCTTTGACAAGGGCACTTAAGAGGATCTGATTTTAAGCGACACACACACAGTTGCGTGGCATCACAAGAGGAAGTCGTTTTATCGGGCAAAGTGTTGCTGTTCCAAAGACTCGTTGCAAGGAACAGTCATGCTTGGAAATGCAAATACGGCCATTTCTAAATGATTTTGATCATTTCTTTTTTTTAAAGACGTGCTTCAGAATCCTGCTTTTTCCTTATAGGTAGTTTGCCTAGAGCAGGGGTGTCAAACTTGATTTCAGTGACAGATGCATCAGGGTTGTGTTTGACCTGAGGGGGCCAGGGTTGGTGTGGGTGGGGTGGGCATAGCCAACTCAGTGTTACTTGTGTCGGGGGCAACTGTGGTGGCCAGGTGTGTTTCTGAGACCATCCCTCTCTCTCATTATAATCTCCTTCCTTCCTTTTCCTTCCTTCCTTCCTTCCTTCCTTCCTTCCTTCCTTCCTTCCTTCCTTCCTTCCTTCCTTCCTTCCCTCCCTCCCTCCCTCCCTCCCTCCCTCTTCATTCTCCTTTCTTCTTCCTTCCCCTCTTTCCTTGTTTTTCCTTCCTTGCTCCCTTCCCATCTTCCTTTCTTTTTCTTTGTCTTTCCTCTTTCCCTTCCTCCTTTCCTGTCCCTTCTTGGATGCTCAAATGCAAAAGGGGAAACAGTTCTCCTTTCGTTTTGTTTTTAGTTTGTTTTGATAGCCCTGTGGTAGCCAAAAGGGAATGGCAGAAACACCGTTGGCTGGTCCTTTGCTTTTTTCCAGGATGGCCCCGTGTGCCGGATCTAAGCACCCTGAGAGCTGGATCTGGCCTGTGGGCCCTGAGTTTGACACCCGTGGCCAAGACCAACTGCTGTAACTGCCAGCATAAGTGGAAATTCAGAGCCTTATTTCCATTTTAAGGAAAGAGAAAGACTATCTCGTTCAGTGATGCCTAACCTTTTTGCCATCGCGTGCCAAAAATGGGGGCAGCACGCGGGGGGTCATGTGCGCATGTGCCCATACCCATAATTCTATGTGCCCCCCACATGTGCATGCAACCCCACCCCCCTGCTCCCCCCACTTTTGGCACATGATGGCACAGTGGGCCCAGTAGGCCCATTTTTCACCCTCCCCAGGCTCCTAGAAAGGCTCTGGAGCTGGGGAGAGCGAAAAATGGGCCTTCCGGTCCCACCGGAAGTTGGCAAACAGGCCATTTCCGGCCTCCAGAGGGCCTCTTGGCAATTAGGGAAGGCAGTTTTCACCCTCCCCAGGCTCCTAGAAAGCCTCTAGAGCTAGGGGAGTTCAAAAAATGGGTCTTTTCCCCCCGGAGGCCCTCCAGAGGCTAGAAACCAAGCATGTTTTCCGATTTCCAGTGGACCCCAAAGGCCCGAAAATCAGCTGGCCAGCACGCACCTGCATGCCGGAGCTGAGCTCGCGTGCCCACCGATATGGCTCCACCTGTGGCACATGTGCCGTAGGTTCGCCATCACAGATCTAGTTTATGGAATCCGCTGGACAAACCGGAAAAAAAAGGCATCTCATCATTGCCCCCTGAAAAGGCAGAAGAACTTGGTTGTGTTACTTACCACCCAAGTACAGTCACAGCGGAAATTGGAATATGGGTTGTATATTATCAAGAGTCAGTAAATGTCAGGGAGGGCTAAGTGTTTCCTTTATATTGCAATAATTTAGCAAACTCATCTCGGGAAACAAATGTCTTGTAAAACTGCAACATTTAAGCCGAACTGTCAACAGTGTGATGAAGTTCAAATAAAGTGTCAGGGCTGTTTATATATGCAGTCACAATTTTGGAATGTTAGTCTTGCAACTAAGATCCGAGTTCAGGCCAACTTTTTTTCTGGGTAGCAAAGGAAGGAATGCACGACCTTAACTTTGGCACGATGTATTCATGGTTTCTCGGGAACAGGGGTCTCCAACCTTGGCAACTTTGAGACTTGTGGACTTCCAGCTCCCAGAGTTCCTCAGCCGGCTTTGCCAAGGTTGGAGACCCTGCTCTGGAAGACTTCTAATTACAAGTCAAATCATCCTTCATAAGAACAGTCATTGGCTGAGCTCGCTGCAAACGTTGGGCATTGTAACACAGTCTTATCTGAAGATGCTCCACGGGGAAAGCAAACTTTAAAGCAAACTTTCTGTTATGGTAAGAATGAGCCTGCTGGATATTAATGAAAAAGTTTCCCAACTTTTGGAACTTCGGTTTAACAAGAAATGTTGTGAAGGACTTCAGCAAGGTAATGTTGCATTTGTTTGGTGGTTTAAAACCTTGAGGAAACCCGGAGTTAGTTTTTTTTTTTGTTTAAAAAAGAAGAGATTGGACAATCATTAATCTGAAATGGTATAGGGTTTCCTGCTTGAGCAGGGGGTTGGACTAGAAGACCTCCAAGGTCCCTTCCAACTCTTATTCTGAAAGCCTTGGTTAGACCCATGTATATGCATAGAAAGTCAAAACGGCACCATTTTTACACTCCTAGAAATTGGAATAAAAGTAAGTAAACTTGAAAGCTTCAAGGGAGCCTTTTCTAACTTCTTAATTCAGTTTTAACTCTGTTTTTAATCGTATTCCTTTACAGCTTTTATTTGTAAACTGTTCAGAGTCACTTAAGACAGTCAGATGGACCTTATCTAAATCTGATAAATAAAAATGAAATGAAATAAAATAAAACAGGGGTAAAGAAAATTGCGCATTGCTGACATAAAAGAACAAACAGTTTTGATTCATGCTGAACATTTATTTTAAGGGGTTGTCCAATAGATGAGCGGGGCAGCGTTGAATATGGGATATTCAAATGCGACTATAAAAACCAGACCAGCATCCCTTGTGAATGGGATGATGGAGATGATTACTAAGTCATTCATGATTGTTTTTGGAGAGAAGCCAACAGGCCTTAACGTTCTTACATGAGCGCACAGGTGGTAAGTTTCAAAAAAATGCAGATTTGCATTGGAATCTCATCAGGCTGAGCTGGAGGTATATTTGATACCCTTTTGCACAGTAATTTTAGCATCTGGCCTGTGTCTGTATTTACAGCTCAGTCTGTGTAGGACAGAAGAATGCCCAGCGAATATCTACAGCAACCTCCACTAGTCCATGAAAACGATTGTCCTACTTTTGCAGTGGTTAATGCCCAGTTTCTTGGCACTGTTATTATAGACATTCTGTAAAAGAGGTAGGGAATGCTCTGACATCCATTCGCTACAACTATCCTAAAGACCGGCTGGCCGAAATGCTATCATTTTTAAAGCGGAATCAGCATGCCGACTCCCTCAAAGTGTGAAAGAAAGTCTGTAATTCTGAGTTGCCAGAAAATAAAATAAGGGGTTACAGGTTCTTTTTGTAAAGAATAGTTGTGGCTTTCTGCAGTGGTTGACTTTTCTGAACAATTCCCATCCAAATACCAGCAGATACAGTTCCCCTTAGAGTGTGAAAGTGGCTTAGTTTTGAAAGTAAGCGCTGCTTCCTACCTCACCTCTTCCTCCATCGTTCCCGACGGAAATGTTCATTGCATTAAAATTGAAATAATATGGGCGTTGCTTAAAAGGATCCTACTGAAAAACGTCACTGTTTATACACTATGCCTCAGTTTCGCTTTGGTGCCCGTATATCAGCGGCAGGTGAATTACATGAGCTAGTTGTAATTAAATAACTTCAGACAAGTCATGTAAAGTAGGCAAGAATGCACCTTGTAGAGGAAGACTGGAGGTGGAACAACAATTAGGCAAGAAAAACTGGGCCTCTGGTGGCTCAACAGACTAATGCCGTCTGTTGTTAACAGCAGCTGCTTGCAATTACTGCAGGTTCAAGTCCCACCAGGCCCAAGGTTGACTCAGCCTTCCATCCTTTATAAGGTAGGTAAAATGAGGACCCAGATTGTTGGGGGCAATAAGTTGACTTCGTATATAATATACAAATAGGATGAAGACTATTGCTTGACATAGTGTAAGCCAACCTGAGTCTTGGGAGAAAGGGGGGGGGATATAAATGCAAATAAATAAAAAAACACTTAGGCAAGAAAAACCAAAAGTACACATACAGACTGGATGAAACCAGGCTTAATAGCAGTAACTATGAGAGGGATCTTGGCGTCTTAGTGGACAGCCAGAAAAATCAATGCAATCCTAAACTGCATTAACAGAGGAATACAATCAAGAGCAAGTGAGGTACTAATACCACTCTGTAAAGTCTTAGTAAGACCATACCTAGAATACTGCATCCAGTTTTGGTCACCACACTATAAAAAAAGATGTTGAGACTCTAGAAAAAATGCAGAGAAGAGCAACCAGGATGATTAGGGGCTGGAGACTAAAACATACAATGAATGGTTACAGGAACTAAGCATGGCTAGTCTAGTGAAGAGAAGGACCAGGGGAGACATGATAGCCGTCTTCCAATATTTGAGGGGCTGCCACAGAGAGGAAGGGCTCAAGCTATTTTCTAAAGCATCTGAAGGCCAGACAAAGAATAATGGATGGAAACTGAACAAGGAGAGATTTAACCTGGAAATAAGGAGAAATTTTCTGACAGTGAGAACAGTCAACCCATGGAACAGAAGTTGCCTTTGGAAGTTGTGGGAGCTTCATCCCTGGAGGCTTTCAAGAAGAGTTGGACTGCAATTTGTCAGAAATGGTGTAGGGGAGGGGTCTTCAACCTTGACAACTTTAAGACTTGTGGACTTCAACTCCCAGAGTTCCTCAGCCAGCCAGAATTCTGGGAGTTGGAGTCCACAAGTCTTAAAGTTGCCAAAGTTGGAGACCCCTGGTGTAGGGTCTCCTGCTTGGGGGGGGGGGGGGGGTTGGACTACATGACCTACAAGGTCCCTTCCAACACTGTTAATCTGTTAATTTCCATTTTGGCATTTGTCAAATGGATACTGTGAAAATCCTAGGGAAAAGCTGTATTTTACCCCAACCATAGTTGAAAAGAATTCAAAGAGTGTTGTGGCGTCTGTTCCTTGTGGACTATGTTGCTTCAGGTGCCCATCAGATATGATTCCAAATCAGAGCCCTGGATTGAGTATTGGACTTGAATTAACCTACAGTGCACTCATTTAGACCAACTCACTCGGTCTGGTCGTAACTTCTCAGATTAATTAGACATTGAAAAATGGCTTTAATCTAGATGTCAGTGAAATCAGATCATTAACCGTAATGCCACTTATGCAATAGATGATGCATCTGCTTTTCAAGCTGCTGCCTAAGGATCAATGGGCCTTCCATAGTTGTATGTCCCCTTGCAGCCCATCAGCTGACCCGAAGTCCTGAAGCTCGCCATGACTTGGCTGGAGCCTTTCCTTCAAGAATGGAGAGCAATAAGATCAGGAGAGACACCAAGAGAAGAAAACGTAGCAACCTGCTGCCACGTTTATTGCTTTTAGACGGCGAACTGCTTCGGTTCCAGGTGATTGCTGCTTTGATGACTTCTTGGCTGGGTCAGAATAGCTGCGGTTGGAAGAGCCACAGAGATTAGATTGAAGTAGGAGACCTATTTTGGGCTTCCTTCCTAATAAATTGCTTCTTGGCTCCTGCTTGCGTTAAGCTTGTTTTCCTCCAGCATGTCCTTTACTGCTGTGTGCCTGTTAATTTGGGTCTGATTGGTCACTGCCCACTATTAAGCGATTTGCAGACAATTGAATAGTTCTTCCAACCACAGCCTAACTCGGAACAGTTTGCATCTCTTCTGCTTGTGTCTCTGGGAAGCACTAGGAAAACACCCTGTGCGTTAAAGTGGGATGCCCTTATAACCTCAATGTTTGGAAAGGAGGAAGATAGCTATTCTCCCCCTCCCCCTCCCACGCACACTGAATGTTAATTCAAGACTCAAAGGGCCAGGTGGTGCAGGAGCTCTCCTGAAATTGGTCTGTTGGTGGCAGCAGCAGCACTTCTATCAGATTGAGCGAGTAGCTGTGTCTGAAGCAGCAGACTTTTCCTGTGCTGCTGTTTCTACCAGAGGTCCAAAGAGAGAATGATTCTGTAGCTACGATGCTTCTAGTTGTGCCACCGAGGTTCTACCAAGCAATAGCAAGATAAGATAATAAGATAAGATAACCTTTATTGTCACCTTTTTTTTTTTACTGTGAACACACTGGCACACATTAAAAATTGTATTGCAGTTAAAAACTGTAAAGCAAATTCTGCTGCCTGCTCTCAAAACAAAATATATTTATATCCACATGCATATATATATATATATATACACAGATATACACATGCTCTCTTGATAGATAGATAGATAGATAGATAGATAGATAGATAGATAGATAGATAGATGGATGGATGGATGGATGGATGGATGGATGGATGGATGGATGGATGGATGGATGGATGGATGGATGGATGGATGGATGGATGGATGGATAGGTAGGTAGGTAGGTAGGTAGGTAGGTAGGTAGGTAGATAGATAGATAGATAGATAGATAGATAGATAGATAGATAGATAGATAGATAGATAGACAGACAGACAGACAGACAGACAGACACATGTATGTATGTGTGTGTACACACATACACACACAGAGAGAGAAACACACAGAGTGTACTGCAGGGCTAACTCACTGCGCACTCCAAGAGTTCAATTCTGAGTGGCTCATGGTTGACTCAGCCTTGCATCCTTCTGAGTTCGGTAAAATGAGAACCCAGATAGTTGGGGGCAGCAATGTGAAGCAGTATATAAATCTAAGTGCTATTGCTGTCTGTCTATCTATCTGTCTATCTATCTATCTATCTATCTATCTATCTATCTATCTATCTATCTATCTATCTATCATCTATCTATCTATCTATCTATCTATCTATCTATCTATCTATCTATCTAATCTATTGGTTAACTCTCTCTCTCTCCTATCTATCTATCTATCTATCTATCTATCTATCTATCTATCTATCTATCTATCTATCTATCTATCTATCTATCTATGTCCATTTTTAATACATAGCGGAAACAGGAAGCCCGAGAGTTCACAAGGTTGATACTATATGGATCAAAGCTGTAACTGAATCTAGAGGTACTACGAAGCCTCTTCTCAGAAGATAATGAGGAAAACCCATCATGGAGAGGATGTGTAGCATCCCAGACAATACTGTGGTCCTTAATCAAGCATCACTTATATGCCATGTCCTGGTAGAAGGAATTGAACTTCCAATAGTTCAATTCCTGGATTGAATTCCTGGATTGAATGGAATGGAATAGAATGAAATGGAATTCTTTGTTGGCCAAGTGTGATTGGACACATAAGGAAATTGTTTTCGGTGCATAAACTCCCAGTGTACATAGAAGATATAAGTGATGGATCATGATCATAGTCATAAATACATTCATCATGAGTCATAAGATACAACACTTAATAATCTTTTCTGCCGTCCTCACCACCCTCTGCACTGCCGTAGTGAGCATAATATGAGGTGCATGGGATCATTGTCTGAACAGACCAATGTTTATTTGGAAACCACTGACCTTAAGAGGTGCAATATTTGGGGGGCTTGGCTGAGACTGAATGTCTTCTCTCCAGTGTTGCCTACTGAGATGAAATGGATAAATAAAGCTGGGTCCACACAGTGCACTAAATAATGTGATTTATTTAGTGCTGCCTTAGCATGCTGTAAACCTAGCTATTGTGATTTATGAGCCCCGATGGTGGGTTAGCATATTTTGCAAACATAACCAATGGTGACTTGTTAAGCAAACAATGGCTAAACGCATTGTGTGAATCCTGATCAGACACTAGTGTTCATCACCCAAGGCGGTTTATGGTGGACAGTTATTCCTCAACTGCTACCCTTTGGTTACCTTTTTTTTTTTCTTGGTCCATATTCTCAAAAAGAGCTGAAAGGGTCATTACGCCGGGAAGAAAAGGATGAGAAGCCGCGCGAAGCCAAATTTTGTGGGAAATAGTTCTTTTTCTGGAATTATTGGCATTTCTTTTGTAGTAAAGCTAAATTGGGGTAAAAATTTCAGGCACAGGCTTAATATTCCCCTGATGGATTCTGGAGAAGATACAGAATGCTTCTGCTATTTTCTTATTCACCAAAAAGCATCGTATTTTGGTCTGCTTCCATTAGCCCTATGAGTTAACAGGACCTATACTTGGAACTTTATTCCCAAAAACATCCCAGAAAAATAGAGATACTATCCAATATGTATAACACTACTCTTTTGCCAGTAAAAGTGTGCTTTTATGCCTCTTGTAGTATAACAAACACAGGTGATATCACCTTTTTCTTTTATTATCCTACAACATTCCATTATTTATAGGTCTTTATCTTTCTTTCTCATCTTTGTCTTATTGATGACCTCTGCTCTATCCAACTTTGGCAGCTGCCTGCTGTTCTTATTATTTAAATCTATATGCTGCCTGGCTCCTAGTGGCTCTGGGAGGTTTACAAATGATTTAAAATATGGAAAACAAGACAATAAAAGCAACAAGAAAGAAAAGAAGAATAGAGATGGCAGAATAACAAATTGGTCGGAAACAATAACAACAAAAAACTAGGTTAAAGCGAGATTTCAGTCATCCTCACTAAAGACCTGAGGGAAGAGCCAGGTTTTCCAACCCCTTTGAAACGCCACCAGGATAGGGGCAGTGGTTGGGTTTCAAGTTTTTTTACTACCGGTTCTGTGGGCGTGGCTTGGTGGGCGTGGCATGGCATGGCTTGGTGGGCGTGGCTTGATGTGTGTGGCAGGGGAAAGATACTGTAAAATGTCCATTCCCTCCCCAATCCAGGGGAAGCTTACTGCAAAATCCCCATTTCCTCCCGATCAGCTGGGACTCGGGGGGCAGAGAATAGATGGGCGAAGGGCCAGTCAGACATTTTATTACCAGTTCTCTGAACTACTCAAAATTTCCACTACTGGTTCTCCAGAACTGGTCAGAACCTGCTGAAACCCACCTCTGGATAGGGGTTCATTTTTATCTAGGGCAGTGATGATGAACCTTTTTGGTACCGAGTGCCGAAAAGGGAGTGTGTTGTGTCTGCGCCCCCTGAGCCGGGCCCCCTGCCAGAAAGTGACTTGAAAAGTGAGGGGGAAGGGCCATCAGGACTTACCTCTGGAGTACCGGCTTCCCTGGCTCAGCTCCAGGAGCCAGAGGCAGGCCAGGTGGAGGAGATAATGAGGCCTCCATCCCCTGACTTCCCCCCCCAGGCCACACCTCCAGACCCAACTGATGGCAATCAGGCCTGGCTGGACCCTAGGTTTCGTAGGCAGGAGAGGCGGGAACAACAGAAGCAAGAGTGGGGAAGGCCTAGGAAGTGCTGAGTCATGGAGCCACACCCCACAGGATATAAAAGCAGCAAGGGCTGCTATACACCTTCGTGGCAAGCAAATCAACTGCTTAACTAGAGCTGAAGTACTGTTTGTTCCTGGTTGACTCATCGGCAGCAAGAGAGATAACAGAGACACTTGGCAGTTTGCTGCCAGAAGCTGATAGTTGCCGGCTAATTAAGTCATTGCTCGGACTGAGGCGAGGGGGACAGAACAGAGTGCATGTGCATGCACATGGCACCAAGGGCCAAAAAGGGAGCACTTTGTGTACTCATCTGGGCCGAGACCAGGAATAGGAGTTGCTGAGGGGCGTGCTCACTCTAAGAATGTACTTGTGGTTTCTTCAGGTTTCTTCTTCTTTACTGCAGTTTCTTCTTTACTGCCGGCAAGTCTTCGGATTACTGCTGCGCATGCGCACGCAGCAATCAGCTGGCCAGCGTGCATGCTCACTCTGGAAAATGGAAGACCAGCTCTGACGCAAGCACAAAGGCCATGTTCTGTCCTCCCTTGCCTCCGTCCGAGTGATGGCTTAATTAGCTGGCACTATCAGCTCTGGCAGCAGAATAGCCAGAGTCTGCCAAGAGCCTCCGTTATCTTCCACAACACTAGTGAGTCACCCAGAAACAAACTTCAGCTCTTAATCAGTGGATTTGCCTGTTACAAAGAGACACAGCAGTTCTGGCTGCCTTTTATATCCTGTGGGGTGTGGCTCCATGATTCAGCACTTCCTAGGCCTGCCCCACCCCTGTTTCTGTTGTTCCCTCCTCTCCTGCCTACGAAACCTAGGGTTCAACCAAGCCTGATTGCCATCAGCTGGGTCTGCAGGTGTGGCCTGGGGAGAAGAGTCAGGGGATGGAGGCCTCATTATCTCTTCCACCTGGCCTGTTTCTGGCTCCTGGAGCTGAGCCAGGGAAGCCGGTGCGCCCGAGGTACGTCCTGACGGCCCTTCCCCCTCACTGTCCAAGTCACTTTCTGGCAGCAGGCCTGGCTCCAAGTCACTTTCCGGCTAGGGGGGCACACACACAACAGGCCAGCTGATCGTCACACGCGCATGCATGCCAGAAACCCAGAAAAGGAACGGGTGCTGCGGCGCGTGCCAGGCGACATGGCTCCATGTGCCACTGTGGGCACATAGATTCGCCATCATGGATCTAGGGGAGAATTTATTCCAGAGAGAAGGCATGTGACAGGGAAGACCTACTTCCAGGATCCCAATAGATGACATTGTTTACCTGAAGGGACCTGGAACACTCTGCCAGAATAAACTGGCTGGGCAGATAGTATGGGAGATTAGTGTACTCTCAAGTAACCTATGCCATGCATGTCTATGGATATTCTCAGCCATCCAGGTCATGGTTGTCCCAAAGGTGCTTTTTCAAAAGGCAACTGGGCTTTGTTTTTCCTTGAAGACATTTCGCTTCTCACCCAAAGAAGCCTCTTCAATTCTGACTGAATGGTGGAGAGTGGAAGGATTTATATTCCTGGTCATTAGCACTCTTTCTGAGAGCCATCGAGGTCACCCGGAGGTTTACCTGTGCCCTCAGGGTCACCTGAATAGGTCAAATGGGTGTGGAACCTTCTTGGAACTGCTGAAAGGACTGTGCGCCTGTGTTTTCTGTATGGGGAAACAAATGTTCTGTATGAATCTGTTGTGCATTTTGGTGTTCAGTCACTGCACAATCTCTGCTCAGCATTCTCCCGTGAGCAGTAGATACTTAGCAGGCTGTCCTTAGATTTTTCATGACATCTGTGGTTGAAACTGTGAACTCACTCTTTTTATCGTATCTGCAAACCAAAATATAATGCTGTATATATAAAAGCCAAATGCCACTCACTCATCATAAAATCTCCAGAATGGTAAAAGCCTACAAACTTGAAATTTGCCAGGTATGTTCCTCTTGGCTTCTAGGTGCTCGCTAAGAAAGGATTTTTGAAATGACCATCGGCTCATTAGTATTTCATATATAGTATTGTATTCACCCACTCTGATGCTAAGGAGTTAGACGTTCTACTCCCCCTCCCCACCTGAAAGGAACTCTGTCCCAACTGCCAGTTGCCTTACATTAACACGCTCTGATGCTATCCCATCACTAAACCGGGGGAGGGCGTGGCCAGTGTGTGACTCATCCGGCCTGCAGGCTACGACATTCAACTTCCCCTCCCTCTCTGTTCCAACTGCCAGTTGCCTTATATTAATACGCCCTGATGCCATGGAGTTACACATTTTACATTAAGTTTCAGGCTTTAAGGGTCAATTTATCATGCCGGATCACATAGTTTCGTAGCGAAGCACGGGCATCCAGCTAATGCTGTATATGACTGATAACTTTTTTTAATGGTCTACCCAAAGCTTAAGTTTTTGTCTGTTGAAAAAGTTGACGTAGTGTTGACAGTTGGTGTCAGAAGTGCATTTCCTTTACTTTCAGAAGACAAACTTTGCATGAGATCAGAAATAGCTTTGCTCTTGGATCCTATGAGTTTGACATCCCTTGCTCTAAATCTTATGACATTTTTGGCTGTTGCATGTGAGCTGGTTTTTCTTTTCTGCATTCAGAAGAGTTTTTAAAGGTGATGGTTTTCTTGGGTCACGTTCCAGATTGGTTTAAACAATAGAAAATTTAAAACAAGACCAGGTAACACAGAAGTTTTTTTCTAATCTTCAGAGCCTTTTACCTGACTTAAAAAAACAACTGTGGGAAATTAGTGGTCATACGGATGTCTCTATTCTGAGATATTAAAAAAAAAACACCTTATGAAATATTACCTTTTCCTAACATCCCATTCATCTTTTCTTCATGAAATCTAATGTAGAATTGCTGTATCTCTTGCTTTATAGGCGTGTGTGGTATTTCTAACGTACAGTACTTCTCTTTTGATCTCTTACTGCTTTCCTTTAACACAATGGGATCATAAGAGAGCAGAAAAGGCCACCTGAATGAAATGAAAAATGTAAGAAGAATAGAAGTCAATGTACCGTATGTGAGAAGAAAATGAGTATTGTAGGACTGGATGTCTTTACCTTCACAATGGAGTAGGTAACCTGGCAATAAGCAGTTGAAGCCTTTTGGAATCTCACCGCTTGGTTTTGGGGTGGTTTTTTTTCCCTCTGATCCCCTCTGATCAATTGTTTTTTGTTTTGTTTTTTGTCACAATATCATATACAAGCATATACAATGAAAGGAAACAATAGGACAGGAATGGTAGACACTTTTGTGCACTTATGCACGCCCCTTATAGTCCTCTTAGGAATGGGGTGAGGTCAATGGTAGACAGTTTTTGGTTGAAGATTTTGGGAGTTTGAGAAGAGACCACAGAGTTAGGTAGTGTGTTCCAAGCATTAACAACTCTGTTACAGAAGTCATATTTTCTGCAATCAAGATTGAAGCGGTTAATGTTAAGTTTGAATCTATTGTTTGCTCTTGTATTATTGCAATTAAAGCTAAAGTAGTCTTTAACAGGAAGGACATTGCAATAGATGATTCTGTGTGTTAAACACAGGTCTTGTTGAAGGCGGCGGAGTTCTAAATTTTCTAATCCCAGGATTTCAAGTCTGGTGGTATAAGGTATTTTGTTGTTTAGAGAGGAGCAGATAACTCTTCTTGCAAAATATTTCTGGACTCGTTCAATTGTATTAATGTCAGAGATGTGGTATGGGTTCCAGACAGGTGAGCTGTATTCAAGAATAGGTCTTGCAAATGTTTTTTATGCTCTGGTTAGTATGTAGAGTTTTTGGAAAAGAAGCTACGCAAAATTAGGTTTACAACTCTTAGAGCCTCTTTTGCAATGTAGTTGCAGTGGGCTTTGGCACTTAGATCATTTGATATGAAAACTCCAAGGTCTTTTACAGAGTGGGGGTCATCTGTAAGGTAATGTGCATCAAGCTTGTATTTAGTGTTTGGGTTCTTTTTTCCAATATGTAAGACTGAGCATTTGCTGTTTGAGATTTGGAGTTGCCAAGTTTTAGACCAAACAGATACCAAGTCAAGGTCTTTTTGAAGGGTAGCTGTATTGTTGGCGGTGTTAAATAGTTTGACATTGTCAGCAAGTAAATTAGAAGCTGATCCATATTTGGGAACAAGCCATTGGGTAACCTTAAATCTTCGGAACTGACAGCATTTCTTTAATTATCAAAGTTAATCTATTCATTTCTGCACATTCTAAGATTTTTTAAATTACTTCTTCTTCTGAAGGTATTTTCTCTACTTTCCAGTTTTGTGCAAAAACAATCCTTGCAGCTATTATAACTGTATAATCAAATAAATATTTTCTTTACTATTTTTTTTCTGGGAGGATATCCAACCTAATTTTGCGTAGCTTCTTCTCTGGTAAGATTACACTACTAACCAGAGCATACAAAACATTTGCTAGACCAATTCTTGAATACAGCTCATCTGTCTGGAACCCACACGGACATCAATACAATTGAGCGCGTCCAGACATATTTCACAAGAAAAGTCCTCCATTCCTCTTTTTGCAAGAAAATACCTTATACCACCAGACTTGAAATTCTGGGTTTAGAAAATTTAGAACTACGGCGCCTTTGGTATGATCTGAGCATAGCTCATAAAATCATCTGCTACAATGTCCTTCCTGTCAATGACTACTTCAGCTTCGACCACAACAATACAAGAGCACACAATAGATTCAAACTTAAAGTGAACCGCTCCAATCTCGATTGCAGAAAATATGACTTCAGTAACAGAGTTGTTAATGCCTGAAATGCACTACCAGACTCTGTGATCTCATCCCCAAATCCCCAAAACTTTAACCAAAAACTGTCCACTGTTGACCTCACCCCATTCCTAAGAGGTCTGTAAGGGGCGTGCATAAGAGCACCAGCGTGCCTACCGTCCCTGTCCTAATGTTCCCTTTAGTTGTATTCATTTTATGTATTCAATTCATACTTATACTTATTTATATTATTTAATATGTATTTGACAAAATAAACAAATAAGTAAATAAAATAAATAAATAGGAACTGCTCCAGTTTGGACTTTAATGCCTCTTTTCCATGTCCTTAGGCCCTCCGTCAGACACTGCTGCCGAATCAGAGCTGGTTACAGTTCACGGATGCAGCTTTTTTCAGTTTGTTACACAGCCTTTAAGAAAGTTTGTCTAGGACTCACACTACAGATTGTTTTGGCCCTTGGCGAAAGCATTTCAGACTTCGACAGTTTGGTAGCGTGTAAGCGCCAGCCCTTAAATATATTTACTTGGCCTTCCTGTCGTGTTTTATTGTCTTTTCACTCCTTTAGTTTGTATTTTTTTTTCTCCAAGAGCCGAGTTTAGCATATCAATGCACATCCAATTTCGTGTAAGCCATGTTGACATTCCTCTAGAGTTGAAAGGTGGGTGGATAACCGCTCAACTTCGGACTGTTTCTGCTTCGCCATCTGTTTTGTTCCTTCCGTTTGGTCGTGACAGATTCATTTCTGCAGGATAACAGCAAAAAGGGAACATGACTCGGGTCCTCCTCTTGAAAAGAGCCTTAATCTGTTCATAATTACATTAGAAATTCCCAGTGATTAAAAAGGTGCTGACAAAATTCATTTTGCCCCTGTGCAAAGAAACCAACGGAAGCCCTTTGAGGCAATACAAACTGATTGATAGGTAGGGGTATACAGAATAGTAATTCTCTCTCTCTCTTTCTCCCCCCCCCTCCCTGTATGTTTAATAAAGTAGTGATTGATGACAAAAATATGGGCCAGTCCCCCCCCCTCCCCTCAAAAGACCAAGAGAGGCAGTTAAGCTTTGGAGCTGCTTAACTTAATGAGGCTCTGCAATAAAAATGAAACATAATGAGCAAAGTATAATAGTCCCGTTATGTTTATAACAGCACTTCATCAGCAGAGAGCTACATGCAGATTCAGAAAACGTCTCTTGTTGGGCAAGGTCTTTGTAGATGGCGAGATCCTATTGGTTTGGCAAAAATGCAGATGCCGAGATCAAGGAAAATTAAAGAAAGGGGTAGATCCAAGGGTTCTCCTGGGCAGGTCCTTTTAGTACAATAGATGGTTTTGAGTTGTGTTGATTAGTAGAACCTTTCTCGGTAAGGGAATTGTTCTAGCTCAGGGGTGTCAAACTCAATTTCATTGAGGGCCGTATCAGGGTTGTGTTTGATCTCAGGGGGGAGGGCAGCGAGTGGGCGTAGCTGGGATGGCCGTGGCCAGCTCGACGTCACTCATGTCGGGGGTGTGTGTGTCAGCTTTGGAAGCCATACTAGGGCGGAGGCTTCCACGCTGCCACGTTCCCATATGTGGGAAAGTAGGAGGGGGGATTTGGTAGAAGGGGCCTTTAGACATAATAACATTCTTCCTGCTGGTCAAGGTCAGTCCGAGCCTGCATCTGGAGAAGGCGTGGTCAGAGTGAACTCTCGAGATGGGACAGTTGGCGATTGGAGTATGAGATCGGCAGAGGGGTCAAGGGGGGGAGTGATTTTGGAGTTTGTTTTACTGAGGAAAAACCCGGATCCCCAGATTCGGAGTTTATCCAGTTGTGCCAGTTTACCTATGCTAGTAAAAGAACTTTGAAAGATGTTTGCTTCGGAGTCTTTTCTGCAAGAGAGGGGTTTCTGGAACGCTGACAGGGTGGGGGGCTGTGGGGGCCCGAGCAACTCTGCCAGTGGAAACGGGCTCCAGAGCTCTGTTTTGAACTGGGATGCAAACTGTCTGCCAGTGAAAACAGCTCGGGACCCAGTACACAGCCCCAGTAAGCTCCATTTTTAGCTACAATGGCCTCCTACAACCCTCTGCCAGCCAAAATGGAGCTCTGTTTTCAACTGGCAGAGGCACCACAGGCCAGTCCTTCGCTGTTTCCAGGGCGACCCCGTACGCCAGATTTAAGCACCCCATGGGTCAGATCCGGGCCCCAGGCCTTGAGTTTCTCACCCCTGCTCTAGCTCCTTAATCATTTTTTTTTGCTTACTTTTTTCCTCTTCTCTTTTTTTTTCTCAATATCTTTTACAAATCTTTGGTGTCTACTTCTGAAGCATGATGACCAATTCACTCTAAATTGAGAAAAAGATAAAGTAAAACCCTGTGCATTTTACTCCATTAGTCTATGCTGATTATAGGGGGAGGGGCTCGCCTCCGTTTCAAGACCATTGAGCCAGCGCTGTCCGAAGATATTTCCGTGGTTGTGTAGCCAAGCATGATGTCACATAATACTGTTACTTTTCCACCAAAGGGGTACCTATTTATCTACTCACATGTGCATGTTTTCAAATTGCAAGGTTGTTAGGAGCTGGGACAAGTAATGGGAACTCACCCCTTTGGGTGGTGCTCGGATCTCAAACCCAGGCTGCTGGCTTTGCAGCTGACAAACCCAGTGTCGTAACTGCCGAGCACCACCATAAATTGGGAAGGAGATATTAATATAACAAGAGCTTGATTTTCAATTGATTTCCAAGGAGGGATTTTGCTAAAATTGTTCACTGAAATACCACCCACTAGTTATGTGCTGTTGTTTGACATAGTACAGTTTTTGATGTGAAGAGTGAAGCCATTATTAATTGATACTTATACTTTCTTTGATGTGAAAATGTGCATTCTTAATGTGGTCTTCTTTGACTGCCCTATAGAATAGTGGCAGGGAAATGGATAACCTTTAGATGTGCTGAATGCATTTCTCCCAATCCATTTCTCCCAATCC
Organism: Ahaetulla prasina; assembly: GCF_028640845.1. Taxonomy (NCBI): domain Eukaryota; kingdom Metazoa; phylum Chordata; class Lepidosauria; order Squamata; family Colubridae; genus Ahaetulla; species Ahaetulla prasina. The sequence goes on from NC_080547.1 coordinate 21,540,145, forward strand.
CAGTCCATTTGCCATACTGGCTAGAGTAGATCTGAAGTGAAGTGTGAGGTTATCGAGGTACCTACTCCTGTTATAAAGACAACTGTGTCCTACTAGTTATTCCAATTTTACAAAGTGTTTACTCTGTTCTTCCCTTTCAATCTACTCGACTTTCTTAACTTGGCTTGGAGGCTCTGAAAATCAGTACAGAAAGTCCTATATATTATGTCTGCCCAGTTTCTCTGGTATGTACATTTCTCTTGTGAACTTTATGTAGCTTTGAGAGCTCTCATATTTTATATTGGCTTATTCTCAGTTTGAACAACCAGAAGGATTTAACACCGATTCTCCAGAGAGAGATCAACTGCTGTTAACTTTCTGTAGGACAAAGCTTAAAAGCTACTCCTCTACTTTTTGGAAGTTCAACACCAGTGGCATGAATCTGTTCTAATTCAAATGGAACCCATCTGAGAGCCAATGGTGGCGCAGTGGTTAAAGCACATATGGCAGGCAAACTCTGCCCACAGTTTGGAGTTTGATCCTAGCAGGGCTCAAGGTAGACTCAGCCTTCCATCCTTCGAAGGTCAGTAAAATGAGGACCCAGATTGTTGGGGGCAATATGCTGACATTGTAAACTGCTCTGAGAGTGCTACGAAGCACTATGGGGCAGCATATAAGCCTAAATGCTATTGCTTTTGCTATCACTATGCTATCTTTTTTCTTCACATTTGAGTATCCCATGTAGTCTATCCAAGTGCCTATTTGGTTTAGTAGTTAAAGCACCAGGCTAGAAAGCAAGAGACCATGAGTTCAGGTCCTTCCTTAAGCCATGAAAGCCAACTGGGTGAGCTTGGGGCAGTCATTCTCTCTCTCTCTCAGCCCGACTCATCTCACAGGGTGATTGTTGTTATGAGGAAAATAGAGGGAGGAAAGTGTATCGGATGTGTTTGCCACCTTGAATTATTCGTAAAAATAATAAAAGTGGGCTATGAATAAAATAAAAAGAAATCTCTTGGCTGCATCTGTCCCTGAGTCCTGCATGGTTGTCAGACAGCATTTCATAGGTTGTAGTGCAGAGGTGGTATTCACCCAGTTTGGACCAGTTCGGGAGAACCGGTAGTAGTGACCTGCGGGTGCTTCACCTGCTCACCCACCCGGGCACAATCCCATCCTATATAGCTGTGTTTTGGATGCCGCATGTATCTGCGGATGGCACGCATGAGCGAATTGCCGTGTTTTGTGATGCCGCTGCATGCATGCATGGACAGTGCGCGTGTTCACATTTCCAGTGCTGTGCAGACCCAGAATCCCATAGTTTGTTTGAAGTCTGAACTGAGCATCAGTGGTGAGGCAAAGCTAATGTTTGTGCATTATAAGGAACTGCTGTGAGTGTTTGTAGCAGAATCTATGTTTTTCCATGTTTTTCTTGATCAGCACTAACATATAGAATAGAATAGAATAGAATAGAATAGAATAGAATAGAATAGAATAGAATAGAATAGAATAGAATAGAATAGAATAGAATTCTTTATTGGCCAAGTGTGACTGGACACACAAGGAATTTGTTTTGGTGCATACGCTCTCAGTGGACATAAAAGAAAAGATACATTCGTCAAGAATCATAAGGTACAACACTTAATGATAGTCATAAGGAAACAATCAATATAAATCTTAAGGATACCAGCAACAGTCATACATTCATAAGTGGAAGGAGATGGGTGGATAGGAACGATGAGAAGATTAATAGTAGCACAGATTTAGTAAATAGTTTGACAGTGTTGAGGGAATTATTTGTTTAGCAGAGTGATGGCGTTCAGGAAAAAACTGCTCTTGTGTTTAGATATTCTGGTGTGCAGTGCTCTATAGCGTCGTTTTGAGGGTAGGAGTTGAAACCATTTATGTCCAGGATGTGAGGGGTCTGTAAATATTTTTACAGCCCTCTTTTTGATTCGTGCAGTATACAGGTCCTCAATGAAAGGCAAGTTGGTAGCCATTGTTTTTTCTGAATTTCTAATTATCCTCTGAAGTCTGTGTCTGTCTTGTTGGGATGCAGAACCAAACCAGACAGTTATAGAGGTGCAGATGACAGACTCAATAATTCCTCTGTAGAACTGGATCATCAGCTCTTTGGGTATTGTAGTTTTATAAAAGAACTAAGACCCAGATTGCACGTGTCACATTCCTCAATATCCTAAAATGCTGAGAAGCTACTCAGATAATCTGTTAGCCAGATCATATCACATCATGGATGGTAATAGGAAATCATCCCTGTCAAATTTCATTTTTTTTCCCCCCTTAAAAGGTAAGAGGAGCTCAGAATCATGTGGCAGAAGAGGAGGCGGATTTGCACACTCGCTCTGAAGCAGTCTTTCAAAATACTGTTAGTTAAACTTCAATGACTCCCGGCTAATAATGAGAGGAAGGGAGACTAGCGCTCTAAATGATACATGCCGCTTTTGAAATGTGTGCTAATTGAAAATAGATATTTACTTCAAGTGAAAGTGTGCGGCAATAAGAAGATGAGTTTGAGAACTTGGCAGAAGTAGCAGGAATGCATTTCTGTCCCCTTTCCTTTGGCCTGTGAGCACTTCCTGTTTGTGCCAATGGGGATGGGGGTGGGTGGGCTTTCTCTCATGTGCCCCTCCTGTCTTCAAAACTGTTCTAGGAGCAAGGCTGACTGTAGAGAACAAAGCTTGCATAGGAGAGTCGCTTGCTCAGCAGTGGCATCTCTTGCAAGAGGAACTCATAGCAATAGCACTTATGTACCACTTCACAGTGCTTTTACAGCCCTCTCTAAGCAGGTTACAGAGTCAGCATCTTGTCCCCAACAATCTGGGTCCTTATTTTATTGACCTCGGAAGGGTGGAAGGCTGAGTCAACCTTGAGCCGGTGAGAATTGAACTGCTGACAGTTGCCAGAATTAGTGTGCAGTACTGCATTCTATGGCTCCCATCCTTGTTACCACCTTCTTAGGTAAAGGTAAAAGATAAAGGTTCCCCCTCGCACATACGTGCTAGTCATTCCTGGCGGTGCTCATCTCCGTTTCAAAGCCGAAGAGCCAGCGCTGTCCGAAGACGTCTCCGTGGTCGTGTGGCTGGCATGACTCAATGCCAAAGGCGCATGGAACACTGTTACCTTCCCACCAAAGGTGGTCCCTATTTTTCTACTTGCATTTTTTATGTGCTTTCGAATGGCTAGGTTGGCAGAAGCTGGGACAAGTAACAGAAGCTCACCCCATTACGTGGCACTAGGGATTCGAACCGCTAAACCGCCGACCTTTGGATTGACAAGCTCAGCATCTTAGCCACTGAGCCACCACATCCCTAATACTCTATTACATTTGATCTGCTGCTTCAGTTAGTCCAACCCACGTTCTAACTCTCATCCAGTGTGACTGAAGGACTTTTTTTTTTTAAAAAAAAGAAAGATTGAAATTAATAATCTTAACAGTTTATTAATTTAATCCTAAAGTTGTCCTCTAGCTTTACTTATATCTTTGTCTTTGTTTGAGGAGCATGAACATCTCAATGAATATCTCAGATGGAACATTTACGGATTTTACTAAAGCTATAATATACAGTATGAAGCCACGGTTTGCTTAATGTGCTACAATTATCTGAATTAGCAAATAATATGCAAATCACAAAACATGGCTTTTATACTAGACCGGGCGATGCATTACATAAAACAGTGATGGTGAACCGTGCGGAAACATCTCATGCATGCTCATTGGGGCCGTGCTCTTCCGGGTTCTAATGCACATGTGTGCCCGACTATTAATTGGCTGGCATGCATGCACAGGCCAGTTTTCGGCACTGCCACGGACAAGAAGGGATCACGCTCCAGAAAAGCTGAACTTCCAGGTTCTAGCGTGCATGCGTGCCTGACGATCATCTGACTACCACATGTGCAAAGGACAGCTGATTGTTCTGTTTCCCTCCCCCAATACTCCCAACAAAGAGTCAGTCAAAGGCCTCCTCTTCTACTTTATTTACATAGATAAATGTCCTGGCCACGTCTACCCACGGGCCTGCCAAGTTTCTGGAGATAACGAGGAAATTATAGATAAGGCCAGAATTACTCATGAATATATTCTTCCCTCCATTGATACAGTTTGCCCGCGCAAATTCATTGCTTTGTCCAAGGCAAAAAACCAGGAAGTCCCGCCTCCTATTTATAGTCTCTGCAGATGTCACTGCATGACAATTATGACTTGGCTTTATCCCAACGCTGCTTCTGCTGCGCGCGCCGGTCACGTCTGCGAAGTCTTGCATCACTCCAAAACTGTTCTTGGGGCGTTGCCAAATCAGAAGAAGGCTCCAGAGAATCAGGCCTTGCCAGCCCCTCCTCCTCCCTTTGAGTGGGTGCCAGGGAGGGAAAGGGCTCAAGAGAAGCAGGGCTTGCCAGGTCTTCTCCCTCACTTTCTGAATCATCCGAGTCCGGGTCCAAGAACCTGGGTCACAACACTGATCATCACGTGCGCATGCATGCCAGAAACCTGGAAGACAAACAGCCAAGGCCACACATGCTGGGAGTCATGGCTTCGCATGCCTCTTTGGGCACACGTGCCATAGGTTGGCCATCATGGACGTAGAACTTGAAAGCAAGATCCATTTAAAAAAAGTGTTTCTCAACCCTGTTCTACTTGAAGGTGTGTGGCCTTCAAAAGTCCACATATTGGTATTCCTTGACTTGATTTAGCAGTTGTTCAAAGTTACAATGGTGCTGTAACTTACAAGCATGCCTCACAATGTGAACAAAATTTGGGGGCTAACCCTAACCCAAACAATGGTTGTACCATCCTGGAGCTGGCAGCAGAGTCGGACAGTGAGGAGGTTGGGGAGGAACTTGGGCCAGTCCTGGGGGCTGGGGAAAGCTCGGACGAGGGCTCTGCATCAGAGGCAGAGAGGGAGTTAGACAGCAGCGAGGCAGTCTAACAGCTGGAGCCTGTTCCCAGTGTGGACATGCACAGAGCTGCCAGAAGACAAGAACAACTCAGAAAGCAGGGTCAACTCGGGAGTAAAGCCACACCTTGCAGGTGATTGGCCCCTCCCGTAGGAAATAAAAGAGGAGCAAACAGGAAGTGGGCTTTTGCAGGAAACAATTCATTCGTTCTGTGACTGAGAGACTCTGTGCCAAGTTTTGCCTTGTACTGTGGTTGGAAACAAGTTAGGTGGCAGCTTGCCAAATGAGATAAGGTGTGTTGAGAAATATTCCTTTGAAAAACTGTTTGGAGAGGCCTTGCTGACTGTGAATGAATGTAATTCACAGTTATGTAAATAAAAGAGGTTTTGCCAGGACCAATTCCTGCCTCCTGCTTGTTAAGGGAGCCTAGGTCAGAACATCTCACATGATCACCATTTGTGGCCTTTCCAGCCACTTTCCAACAACAGAGTCAATAGTGGAAGTCAGATTTGCTTAATAACTGCAACAAAAAATGTCATAAAACAGGACACAACTCACTTAATAACCACCTGGCTCAGCAATGGAAGTTCTGGTCTTGATTGCAATGCTACGTTTAGGACTACCTATCTTCAAGTGGCCAAGGTGGAGAAAAACTAATTTTTTTTGGGGGGGGGGGGCTGTTGTTAAATTCAGCCTTCGACTTTTGAAAAAGGTTATATAAAAAGTCTGTGGTCAGATGATTATTTCAAAGCTTGAGAAATCCTGTTTCAGGAGAGCCGAGCTCTCTGTCTGCATGAATTAGCTTCATGCTTTCTCTTCTGTCTCTTTTATGTTATTGTTTGAAGATGGGATTCCTCTGTAATTAAGGAATGCCTACAGAGATAAGAAACACCTGATTCAGAATTAAGAAATAACACCATTAAATCTCTTAATGGCTTGGAGGAGGGAAAGGTTTTTCTGAGAACAAAGACCCAGCAATCCCAAGCCCGAATATGTTAGCCATGGAGAGGGTGAACTTTTTCTGGTTTGTATTTCTGTCGACGCTGGAGAACCGTGTGGTGGGAAGCGTTGGCTCTGGGCAGAGGTTGCGGCTGGTGGCCTTAATTATCTCATTGGTGATTCTGCGGCAACATTTTGTTTTACAGGATGCTAGTAGGCATAGTTTTTATCCAACATTATACTTCGCAAGCTCGGGGGCTGATTATATATACATACATAGATGCCTATTTTTGGTTTAGCAGCAGATTTCATATAGGAGCACAGAAATAGCCTCAAACAAGAAATGTAGCAAACGGTTACCAAAACATCAGCTTAGCCTGGAAAGAGAGGAGGAGATGAGGAGGAAGATCAAGATATGCACTGCCTTTTGGGTATAAGAGGAGGAGAGAGAGATACTTTGTCACGCTTTCAAGATTCCTACACTACTAGAAGTGATGGGTTGTTCCCAGTTCTGTCCGGTTCTTGCGAACCGGTAGTAATAGCAGAAGGAGGCTCCGCCCTCCCACGCAGACATCATAAAAAATGATCTGCGCATGCGCAGAAGCGCGCATGCATTCCCATTGCAAACCGGTAGTAAATAATAATAATAATAATAATAATAATATTTTAATTTTTATACCGCCCTTCTTCCGAAGGACTCATAGCGGTGAACAGCCAAGTAAAAACAATACAATATATTACAATAAAAACTATTTGAAAAACTTATTCAATGTGGCCTAAATTTAAATATAAAATACATAATATAAAATAACCCCATTTAAAACTGAATTAAAAACCCCTATCAAGCCAGTCCTGCTCGGAAGAATAGGTACGTCTTCAGCTCGCGGTGAAAAGTCCGGAGGTCAGGAAGTTGTCGAAGTCCTGGGGGAAGCTCGTTCCAGAGGGTAGGTGCCCCCACAGAGAAGGCTCTCCCCTTGGAGGTCACCAGCCGACACTGTTTGGCTGACGGTACCCTGAGGAGACCCTCTCTATGGGAGCATACCGGTCAGTGGGAGGCATGTGGTAGCAGAAGGCGGTCCCGAAGATATCCCGGTCCTATGCCATGGAGCGCTTTAAAGGTGATAACCAACACCTTGAAGTGCACCCGGAAGACCACAGGTAGCCAGTGCAGCCTGCGCAGGATTGGTGTTATATGGGAGCCACGAGTGGCTCCCTCTATCACCTGCGCAGCTGCATTCTGGACCAACTGAAGTAAAGGTAAGTAGAACCCACCTGACTACTAAATGGGTTAAAAGTTTTTAGAGAGAATATAAAAAAATATATGAATACAAACGAATACATAATAAAGAGAACAAAGAAACAGAGAAAGAAAGATTTGAACAATGACTAGGAGACTGGGAATTCTAGTCCTGCCTTGGGCATGAAGCCTGGCTTGGTGACTTTGGGCCAATCCCTAGGAGAGTGTGAGTTCTAGTCTCGCTTTAGGCATGAAAGCCACTGGTGGACTTTGGGCCAGTCACCAGGAGAGTATACATTCTAGTACCCGATGGGCATGACAAGATGACTTTGAGCCAGTTACCAGGGGAGAATGAGTTCTAATCCTGCCTTAAGCATAAAAGCTGTCTGGGTGACTGTAGGCCAGTTCCTGTCTCCCAGCCTAAACCACCTCACAAGAGTTGTTGCTGTAGGGATAAAAGGAAGAGGAAGGAGAATTATGTATGTATGTTCACTATCTTGAATTCCTTTTAAAGTAATAAAGTCAGGAGAAAAATCAAAGAACTCTCCATGTTTGCAGAAACACAGAGGTTGTTTCTAAGCACCTTCTGGAATGGTTGTCGTGGGTTTTATTTTATTTTTTTAGCTTCTTTTGCAACTTTCTAGGCTAGAGTAAAGCCTGGGTATTCCCTATGGCTTCTGACTCCGGGGAGTTTTTGCTGCAATTACGCACTAGGTGAGAGAGAAACAATGATGACTCAATTCCCAGGTGTGCCATGCATTGCAGAACTACAACCAAAAGAGAAACCTGGAGCTTCTTTCCCCCATCCTTTCCAGGTGGTTGAATGAAGTGCAGACTGGCAAGGTATGTGGACATTTCAGATGCCTGCTTGTCAAATCTCTCTGCCCTTTGACTTCTCCAATGCAGCACTGCAGCTAAGCTCATTATGGGAAGCTCTCTATTCATCCGCTTCAAAAATCCAGTGGGAACCAGGTTGAGCTTGTTCATGTCATGGGCCTTTCAGAAAGGCCTCAAGACTGCAGCTAATACTCGCACGAGGAAATAGAAAATGTTTGTCATTGATGATGGAAAGAGGACGGGTTGCCATATAACTAGAATGACGGTAGGATTAAAAATGGGCCTTCTGTACTTAACCGTAATTTAGCTGAAGTAATATAAATGCAAATGTCCAATTTTTGTATGTCACATGAATTAAAGCACACTAGGCTTGGACCTAAATAAGATGCCGCTACTGGTGATACTCATGACTGAGAATTTAATGTGGTTGTTCTCTCCCCTTCGCCTCCGTCCGAGCGATGACTTAATTAGCCGGCACTATCAGCTCTGGCAGCAAACTAGCGAGCGCCTGCCAAGTGTCTCTGTTATCTCTCTTGATGAGTCAACCAGGAACAAACAGTACTTCAGCTCTAGTTAAGCAGTTGATTTGCTTGCTATGAAGAGGTATAGCAGCCCTTGCTGCTTTTATATCCTGTGGGGTGTGACTCCATGACTCAGCACTTCCTAGGCCTGCCCCACCCCTGCTTCTGTTGTTCCTGCCTCTCCTGCCTACGAAACCTAGGATCCAGCCAGGCCTGATTGCCATCAGCCGGATCCGGAGGCATGGCCTGGATGGGGGGAAGAGTCAGGGGACGGAGGCCTCGTTATCTCTTCCACCTGGCCTGCCTCTGGCTCCTGGAGCTGAGCCAGGGAAGCCGGTGCTCCAGAGGTAAGTCCTGATGACCCTTCCCCCTCACTTTCCAAGTCACTTTCTGGCAAGGGGCCCAGCTTGGGAGGCGCAGACACAACAGTATTATTTGAAGAGCACTTGGTTTTGATGAATGTGGCAAACTAGATTTTGTATGGACAGATGGACCAATGTTTTGTTGACCTAACATAAGAGGAATGGCAAATGGTTAGTCATGGAACATACAAAGCTTGTATGTTAAAATAACTTAGTTAGACATATAGAGGGACTTCTGAGCTTTGGGTAAGGGACAATTGGCGAGTGCTTTGGTTTTTAAACGGTCCAATCAAAATTTGCCTTCTTTCCATATGTAATTTTAACCATGGCTACATGATCAATAAAGTTTTGACCTTGTTGGATCCCTCACTACTTGAATCTACTTTTGAATCTAGAGGCACATCATCTGCACTAGACATAAGGTCAAGCCAAATATTACATAAAGGTATGCTAGTTAAGCATTGACACTTATTCTTGGGAGAATCCACATGTGTAGGAATTAAAGGTTTGTGCTCGTCACCTTTGGGTTGTACTGCAATAGTTCAAATCAACTTCCCTAGGTAAAGGTAAAGGATCCCCTCATCCATATGTGCTAGTCGTTCCCAACTCTAGGGGGCAGCGCTCATCTCCATTTCAAAGCCGAAGAGCCAGCACTGTCCGAAGATGTCTCCGTGGTCATATGGTTGGCATGCCTAAACACCAAAGGTGCACAGAGCGCTGTTATCTTCCCACCAAAGATGGCCCCTATTTTCTGCTTGTCAAATCTCTCTGCCCTTTGACTTCTCCAATGCAGCACTGCAGCTAAGCTCATTATGGGAAGCTCTCTATTCATCCGCTTCAAAAATCCAGTGGGAACCAGGTTGAGCTTGTTCATGTCATGGGCCTTTCAGAAAGGCCTCAAGACTGCAGCTAATACTCGCACGAGGAAATAGAAAATGTTTGTCATTGATGATGGAAAGAGGACGGGTTGCCATATAACTAGAATGACGGTAGGATTAAAAATGGGCCTTCTGTACTTAACCGTAATTTAGCTGAAGTAATATAAATGCAAATGTCCAATTTTTGTATGTCACATGAATTAAAGCACACTAGGCTTGGACCTAAATAAGACGCCGCTACTGGTGATACTCATGACTGAGAATTTAATGTGGTTGTTCTCTCCCCTTCGCCTCCGTCCGAGCGATGACTTAATTAGCCGGCACTATCAGCTCTGGCAGCAAACTAGCGAGCGCCTGCCAAGTGTCTCTGTTATCTCTCTTGATGAGTCAACCAGGAACAAACAGTACTTCAGCTCTAGTTAAGCAGTTGATTTGCTTGCTATGAAGAGGTATAGCAGCCCTTGCTGCTTTTATATCCTGTGGGGTGTGACTCCATGACTCAGCACTTCCTAGGCCTGCCCCACCCCTGCTTCTGTTGTTCCCGCCTCTCCTGCCTACGAAACCTAGGGTCCAGCCAGGCCTGATTGCCATCAGCCGGATCTGGAGGCATGGCCTGGATGGGGGGAAGAGTCAGGGGACGGAGGCCTCGTTATCTCTTCCACCTGGCCTGCCTCTGGCTCCTGGAGCTGAGCCAGGGAAGCCGGTGCTCCAGAGGTAAGTCCTGATGACTCTTCCCCCTCACTTTCCAAGTCACTTTCTGGCAAGGGGCCCAGCTTGGGAGGCGCAGACACAACAGTATTATTTGAAGAGCACTTGGTTTTGATGAATGTGGCAAACTAGATTTTGTATGGACAGATGGACCAATGTTTTGTTGACCTAACATAAGAGGAATGGCAAATGGTTAGTCATGGAACATACAAAGCTTGTATGTTAAAATAACTTAGTTAGACATATAGAGGGACTTCTGAGCTTTGGGTAAGGGACAATTGGCGAGTGCTTTGGTTTTTAAACGGTCCAATCAAAATTTGCCTTCTTTCTATATGTAATTTTAACCATGGCTGCATGATCAATGAAGTTTTGACCTTGTTGGATCCCTCACTACTTGAATCTACTTTTGAATCTAGAGGCACATCATCTGCACTAGACATAAGGTCAAGCCAAATATTACATAAAGGTATGCTGGTTAAGCATTGACACTTATTCTTGGGAGAATCCACATGTGTAGGAATTAAAGGTTTGTGCTCGTCACCTTTGGGTTGTACTGCAATAGTTCAAATCAACTTCCCTAGGTAAAGGTAAAGGTTCCCCTCGCACATATGTGGTATTTGTTCCTGACTCTAGGGGGCGGTGCTCATCTCCATTTCAAAGCCGAAGAGCCAGCACTGTCCGAAGATGTCTCCGTGGTCATGTGGCTGGCATGACTAAATGCCAAAGATGCACAGAACGCTGTTACCTTCCCACCAAAGATGGCCCCTATTTTTCTACTTGCATTTTTTACGTGCTTTCGAACTGCTAGGTTGGCAGAAGCTGAAACATAACAGGAGCTCACTCTGTTATGCGGCGCTAGGGATTCGAACTGCCGAACTGCCAACCTTTTGATTGAAAGTTCAGCATCTTAGCCACTGAGCTACCGTGTCCCACCTTCCCACCTTCCCTAATTTGCTCATTTCTGCCATTATTTATTACCAATTTTTATTTCCAGTGTAGCAGCAATGGCATTTGGAGTTAGTTATGCAGCCTTTCTTCTCCTCCTCCTTTATGTTGCTCACCACAGGAAATTCACCTCTCTAGGATAAAATATAATTGTCCTGCTAGCTGAAAGAACTGAAGCAGACAAATCATGATTTGTCTTGTGCAGAAGTTACAAAGAAAGCAGCCCGGAGCCTTAAACTTCATCACCCATGGCTCAAAACCATGAGACCATGTTGCTGTCCTCTTCTTTATTTGGGTAAATGCAAAGTATTGGGCAGTTTTGCATAACCCCATTTCTACTCTTTTTTTTTGTTTGTTTTGTTTACATTTATACCCCGCCCTTCTCCGAAGACTCAGGGCGGCTTACAGTGTATAAGGCAATAGTCTCATTCTATTTGTATATTTTTTACAAAGTCAAAGTCAACTTATTGCCCCCCCCCAACAATCTGGGTCCTCATTTTACCTACCTTATAAAGGGTGGAAGGCTGAGTCAACCTTGGGCCGGGCTCGAACCTGCAGTAATTGCAGGCTTTGTGTTCTAATAACAGGCTTCTCTATTGCCTGAGCTATCCCGAGCTATTCTGTAGGCTCTCTCTGGTGTTTTGAGGTTAGCTGTTCACAGATCTGAAGATCTGTGATTGACAGAGCAGGTACGGAAGAACATGAAACAATTAGTGTTCTTGTATGAGCCAGCCAATGCAAAAATTGTCATTCTGTTTTCTTTGCAAGCATCCAGAGCTTCCCTTGTACGGTATTCATTCCCATACAGAAAGAAGGGAAATAAATTGCTAGTTTTGCTCAGCTCTTCCATGTTTGTATTTGTCCAATTGTTTTTATTTATTTTAGTTTGTCAAAAAAGACCGCGGTGTGGCTCAGGCTGTAAGAAGCCTGTTATTAAAACACAGCTGCTTGCAATTACTGCAGGTTCTAGTCCCACCAGGTCCAAGGTTGGCTCAGCCTTCCATCCTTTATAAGGTAGGTAAAATGAGGACCCAGATTGTTGGGGGGGGCAATAAGTTGACTTTGTAAATATACAAATAGAATGAGACTATTGCTGTTGTGTCTTGCCCGCCCTCAGAGCAGCCGGGGCCTTCTTACCTGCTCCCGCACACTGAGGAATGTATGCCTCCCGGTCCCAGTCCTGGCTCCATGCCCACACAAACTGCAGAAGGAGAATCTCCCTGCCCCAGCCCTGACTCCATGCCCAGGCAAACGGAGCAGCTAGACCCCTCCCCCTCCTCCACAGCAGGTGAGCCTGAGGAGGGTTTATTACCAACAGCTGATTGGTGTGACCCTCGCATCAGAAGATTGGAGAGGTGGAGGCTGCAGAGGGAAGGGAGGGGCAGGCCTTAATGAGTGCTGAGTCATGGAGCCACACCCCATGGCCTATATAAAGGAGCTACTTTCTGGCAGTCTCTGAGTCAGGCAAAAGTCAAACTTATCTTGCTGAAGTCACTTACTGGTCTCCTGCCTGCTCTGAGGACTTTGCTAGGACTTTGGGCAGAGCTGCAGAGGCAAGCCTGATTCGGATTTCCCGGACCCAGCCGTCAGCGGAGGAGTGGGACACGACAATTGCCTTACACACTGTAAGCCGCCCTGAGTCTTCGGAGAAGGGCGGGATATAAATGTAAACAAAAAAAAAACCACGTATGGGATAACAGGAATAAGTATAAACATGGATATGAATATTGGAAATGAGTACGAATAAATGGGGACAGTAGGAGAGGGATGGAAGGCACGCTGGTGCACTTATGCACGCCCCTTACAGACCTCTTAGGAATGGGGTGAGGTCGACAGTAGACAGTTTAAGGTTAAAATTATAGGGGGTTGAGGATGTAACAATAGAGTCAGGTAGTGCATTCCAGGCATTGACCACTCTGTTGCTGACGTCGTATTTTCTGCAATCGAGTTTCGAGCGGTTTACCTTGAATTTGTATCTATTGTGTGCTGGTGGATTATTGCAGCTGAAGTTGAAGTAGTCATTGACAGGTAGGACATTGTAGCGGATAATTTTGTGTAGGTCTAACCAAAGGTGGTGTAGTTCTAGGTTATCCAAGCCCAAAATTTCAATCCTGGTGGCATAAAGTATTTTGTTGCGAGCAGAGGAGTGGAGGATTCTTCTTGTGAAATACCTCTGGACTTGCTCAATTGTACTAATGTCTGATTTTTTTAAATTTATTTACATTTATATCCCGCCCTTCTCCGAAGACTCAGGGCGGCTTACAGTGTATAAGGCAATAGTCTCATTCTATTTGTATATTTACAAAGTCAACTTATTGCCCCCCCAACAATCTGGGTCCTCATTTTACCTACCTTATAAAGGATGGAAGGCTGAGTCAACCTCGGGCCGGGCTTGAACCTGCAGTAATTGCAGGCTGCTGTGTTCTAATAACAGGCTTCTAACAGCCTGAGGTATCACGGCCTATATACTGAGCTATATACAGTGCGGATTCCAGGCAGACGAGCTGCATCCAACAAATGGTCTGGCAAAGGTTTTGTATGCCCTAGTTTGCAATGCAATGTTACCCGAGAAGAAGCTTCACAAGTTTTGTTGAGAGAGAGAGAAAAAAAGGAAGTAGGAGAACAAAACTGCCTGGCTGCCAAGACGGAAATGTTCCTCTCTATAAATTCCTGAAGAAAGCAGGATTGTGAATGATGGCACAAACCATTGCTTTGCAGTTGGGGGCTTTTCCCAATAGCTGCAACGATGATCATAGTTTGCAACCTAGGATCTCTGTAACTTTTCATGCATGCAGGAGAGAACAGCTTGCTGAAGCCCAGAGGCTGGAGGTTAGAAAAAAAAACAAGCATATGTGGCGTGTGCTGTTTATTCAAGCGAGCAAAATCAAGCCCAACCGTTTTTTGCAGATTCTTTAGAACTAGGTAGAAATGGACTAGAGGGATTAAGATTAAGCTTGCTGATAAATTTATCTATGAAATTGACTAAAGACACACACACACCCCGCCCAGTGCAGAAAGCAGGAAGGTAGCTGAGGCAAGATTTCTAACAACCATACAGTAAAAGGGAGAAAAAGTTTGCCTCCTTAAAAAAAAGGAATGGGATAAGAAGCACACATCGTTAGTCCAACAGTTGTGCAAACGTTTAAGACACTAAAACATCATAAAATTATTTATTATTTATTTTTATTTTATTAGATTTTTATACCGCCCTTCTCCCGAAGGACTCAGGGCGGTGTACAGCCGAAATAAAATACAGAGTATATACAATTAAAAGAAATTAAAAGAAGCTATTAATAAATGGCCGATAATTAGAAAATTTAAAAATTTACAAATATTTAAAATCTCTAAAACCCCAAATTAAAATCAACTATTTATGCCAGTCCTGCTTGAGTAAATAAGTATGTTTTTAGCTCACGACGGAAGGTCCGAAGATCAGGAACTTGACGTAAGCCTGGGGGAAGTTCGTTCCAGAGCGTCGGTGCTCCCACAGAGAAGGCCCTACCCCTGGGAGCCGCCAGCCGACATTGTTTGGCGGACGGCACCCTGAGAAGGCCCTCTCTGTGGGAGCATACGGGTCGATGGGAGGCATACGGTAACAGCAGGCGGTCTCGTAAGTACCCGGGTCCTAAGCCATGGAGCGCTTTAAAGGTGGTAACCAGGATCTTGAAGCGCACCCGAAAGACCACAGGAAGCCAGTGCAAACTACGGAGCAGTGGTGTTACGTGGGAGCCTCGAGCGGCTCCCATTACCACTTGCGCAGCTGCATTCTGCATAAAAGGGAGGAAAAGTATGCTACCCTAAAAAGGAACAGGGTAAGACGCACAGATCATTGCTACAATGATTGTGCAAATGTTGAAGTGACTGAAACGGTGAAATATCATCCTTTGGATTGTTATAAATGAAGGTGCTTCTCTAAAGATGAGGTGTCTTGATGCAAAGGGCTGCCTTCTCTTTTGGAAATATATTTATTTAATCTATTTTTATAGCTGCCCATCTCACATTTGAGCGGTAGTGTCTTTGAACAGGCTCAGAGAAGTTCAGACTTGGAGGAAGATCTTGAAGATGGGAACATAATTTTTTTTTTCAAATCCCAACCTCAAGCTGTCCAATGCAGGGGTGAAATCTACTTATTTTCCTTACTGGTTCGGAAGTGCACACACCCCGCGCACGTGTCACAGGTGTGTGCAGACCTTTTGCGCATGCGCAAAACCTTCTGCGCATGCACAGAAGGTAAAAAACACATTACTTCCTGGTTAAAACCAGGAAGTAATGACACCCGGGTGGGTGGGCGAAATTTTACTTCGCCATTGCTACCGGATCGCCGAATCACCAGCCACGATTGCTACCGGATCGTGAGATCTGGTCAGAACCGGGAGCATTTCACCCCTGGTACAATGGAACTCTAAAAGACATTAACATGATGTAAATGCAGATAGATAAAGGCAATAGAAGGTTGGTGATGATGGAGACCATACAGAGCTCTGAAGATCAATCTGTGTCATCTCATCTTCAGATATTCTGCTCCTGAGACACAGAAGATGTTGTGAGCAAAGTTACACTTGAAAAGCTAAACTTCCAATGCTGGTAAGATTATCATTGTGCCAAAATCTGCCCCAGTTTCTTCACATGAAAAAAGAATTTTTCTATTTCATTCTCAAGCCTATTATTGAGTTTCTTTCGTCGGTGTGGCTTCCTTCATTCTTGAAAGTTGGGGAAAAACAAATGGGCAGTTATTCTTGTTAGAAATCTTTCCATTTGTTTTGTGGATTCGACAGTTACCCACTGCTTTATTCCTGGGAAAACTGAAGCAGTTCCCCATTAATGTCTTGTCTTTAGAATTGGTTGAGGTATGAGAAGTCAGGGAGGTTGCAGACTGCTGACACGGCCCAATGTAATTGCTGAATGGAGACAAATAAATGAGCCAAATGAATTGTCAAGTGCTAGAGAAATCAGAAGATCCAGGCACTTCAAAGGGGTATAAAGATTTATTGCAAACTTAAGCTCTCTACAAGAATCTGAACTATTAATGGCCAAAGTAAATTGGTGGTAGATAAGAGTCAATGTAATTCAAGGTGGGCTGGACATAGAACTCTTGTGGGTGCGAAGGGACTCATGACTAATGATGTGTTTGACCCCTCCCTTGAGCTCAGCCTGGTCATCTCCTACATGAATATGCTCCGTCTTACATATTGGCAGAAAGAATCAGAACACAAAATACAAGCTTGATGGACATGACCTTGTAGATGACCCTCTCTCTGTCAAAGACCTTGGAGTTCTCATATCAAATAGGAAATAGTCACTGAACCTTTGTCATGGTCAGATCACTCTCTTCTTCGCCTGGACTTTCTGACCGCCATTCACCACCGCAGGGAGACGGAGCCGATACGTTGGTTCCGTCCCAGGCGCCTGATGGACCCGGATGGGTTCCGGACGGAGCTTGGGCCATTTCCTGAGGGTCTGGCTCACGGCTCAGCCGAGGAACTTGTTGCGGCCTGGGAACGGGCCACGGCGGGGGCCTTAGACCGAGTCGTGCCTTTGCGGCCTCTGACCCGGCGCAGGGCCCAACCGGCTCCTTGGTTCTCCGAGGAGCTGAGGGGGATGAAGCGCCGGAGAAGACGCCTAGAGAGTTCCTGGAGGTCTAGGCGTTCGGAAGCTGATCGGACACTAGTGAAGTCCTATACTAGGACTTACCTAGTGGCATTGAGGGAAGCGAGGCGTAGCTACGCCTCCTCCCTCATTGCATCGGCAGATAACCGCCCGGCCGCCCTGTTTTGGGTGACTCGCTCCCTCCTTCATCAGGGGCGGGATGACCCGCTGCAGGGACGGGCTGAGGAGTTTAACGGTTATCTATACGATAAAATTGTTCAGCTTCGGGATGGTCTGGACCAAGATTGCGGTGATGCGGGTGAGACGCTCGAGGTGGTCTTGGCGACATTATTTGGGATGAGTTTGACCCTGTGGCTCCGAGGACATGGACAGGTTGCTGGGTAGGTTGAATGCCACCACGTGTTTACTGGACCCGTGCCCTCCTGGCTGGTGCTGGCCACTCGGGAGGTGACACGAGGCTGGCTCCAGGCGATTACGATCGCTTCTTTGGTGGAGGTGTCTTCCGGCCGCCTTGAAAGAGGCGGTGGTGAGGCCCTCCTTAAGAAGCCTTCCTGGACCCGGCTGTTTTAGGTAATTATCGTCCGGTCTCCAACCCGCCGCGGCGAAGGTTGTAGAAATATGGTGGCATATCAGCTTCCCTTGCACCTGCATGAAACTGTCTATCTAGACCCGTTCCAGTCCGGTTTCCGACCCGGTTACAGCACCGCGGCGGCTTTGGTCGCGTTGGTAGATGATCTCTGGAGGGCCAGGGATAGGGGTTGTTCCTCTGCCCTGGTCCTATTAGACCTCTCAGCGGCTTTCGATACCATCGACCATGGTATCCTGCTGCGCCGGTTGGGGGGATTGGGAGTGGGAGGCACCGTTTATCGGTGGTTCTCCTCCTATCTCTCCGACCGGTCGCAGTCGGTGTTGACAGGGGGGCAGAGGTCGTCCCCAAGGCACCTCACTTGTGGGGTGCCGCAGGGGTCGATCCTCTCGCCCCTTCTGTTTAACATCTACATGAAACCGCTGGGTGAGATCATCAGTGGTTTCGGTGTGAAGTATCAGCTGTATGCGGATGATACTCAGCTGTACTTTTCTACACCGAACCACCCCAACGAAGCTATCGAAATGCTGTCCCGGTGTCTGGAGGCCGTACGGGTCTGGATGGGGAGAAACAGGCTCAAGCTCAATCCCGCCAAGACAGAGTGGCTGTGGATGCCGGCATCCCGGTACAGTCAGCTAAATCCGCGGCTGACCATCGGTGGCGAGTCATTGGCCCCGATGGAGAGGGTCCGCAACTTAGGCGTCCTCCTGGATGAACGGCTGTCTCTAGAAGAGCATTTGACGGCCGTCTCCAGGAGAGCGTTCTACCAGGTTCGCCTGGTACGCCAGTTGCGCCCCTTTCTGGACCGGGAGGCCCTATGCACGGTTACTCACGCACTCGTGACATCTCGCCTGGATTACTGCAATGCTCTCTACATGGGGCTCCCCTTGAGGGGCATCCGGAGGCTACAGTTAGTCCAGAATGCAGCTGCGCGGGTGATAGATGGAGCCCCTCGTGGCTCCCATATGACACCTATCCTGCGCAGACTGCACTGGCTTCCTGTGGCCTTCCGGGTGCGCTTCAAGGTTTTGGTGACCACCTTTAAAGCGCTCCATGGCATTGGGCCGGGTTATTTACGGGACCGCCTACTGCGACCGAATACCTCCCACCGTCCCGTGCGCTCTCACAGAGAGGGTCTCCTCAGGGTGCCGTCAGCGAGGCAATGTCGTCTGGCGACGCCCAGGGGAAGGGCCTTCTCTGTGGGGGCTCCCACCCTCTGGAACGATCTACCCCCCGGACTTCGTCAGCTTTCGGACCTTCGGACCTTCCGCCGCGGGCTTAAAACATACTTATTTAATTGTGCAGGACTGAGCTAGATTTTAAATTTTGGGTTTTAAATTGGGTTTTATTTCTATTTTTAATTGGACGGGCTTTAGAATAAGTTTTTTAAATGTTTTATATTGTATTTATATTCTATTTATCTGTTTTTAGTGCCTGTAAACCGCCCTGAGTCCCTTGGGAGATAGGGCGGTATATAAATATGATTAAATAAATAAATACCTTATGCCACCAGACTTGAAGTTCTGTGTTTAGAAAATTTACAACTACGCCGCCTTCGGTAAGACCTGAGCTTAGCTCATAAAATCATCTGCTGCATCTTCCTGTCAATGACTACTTCAGCTTCAACCACAACAATACACGAGCACACAATAGATTCAGACTTAAAGTGAACCGCTCCAATCTCGATTGCAGAAAATATGACTTCAGTAACAGAGTTGTTAATGCCTGGAATAAACTACCTGACTCTGTGGTCTCATCCCCAAATCCCCGAAACTTTAACCTAAGACTGTCTACGATTGACCCCATTCCTAAGAGGTCTGTAAGGGGCGTGCATAAGAACACCAGCGTGCCTACCGTCCCTGTCCTAATGTTCCCTTTAATTGTATTCATTTTATGTTTTCAATTTATGCTTATATATATTATTTAATATGTATTTGACAAAATAAATAAATAAATAAAATAAATATGGTGAAAGGACTATCCTTATAGAAATACACTGCACACCAGAACAACTAGACACAAGAACAGTTTTTTTCCTGAAGGCCATCACTCTGCTAAACAAATAATTCCCTCAACACTGTCAAACTATTTACTGAATCTGCACTGCTATTAATCTTCTCATCGTTCCCATCACCCATCTCCTTCCACTTATGACTGTATGACTGTAACTTTGTTGCTGGCAATCCTTATGATTTATATTGATATATTGACCATCAATTGTGTTGTAAATGTTGTACTTTGATGAACGTATCTTTTCTTTTATGTACACTGAGAGCATATGCACCAAGACAAATTCCTTGTATGTCCAATCACATTTGGCCAATAAAAAATTCTATTCTATTCTATTCTGAATGTTCACTTTGGAGACAAGAAGGAACAAGGGAGCAGGTGTCTGACTTCCTTCCTTGTATCCATTTTTTTTTTTAAAAATTCCCTTCTGTTCCCTTGCTCCATTTTGGCTGAACATTGCTTTAGCCCTGCTGCAAATGGGGCTTAATGTGAATTTGAAAATGCCACTGGCTTCAATCACAGTCCACACAAAATGGCAAACTACTTTTTGTGATGCTGATGAGATTGAAGGGGGCATTTCTAAAGCCATAGGTCTTGATGCATCAGGAGAGAATATTAAGCGGAAAGCTAGATGAGCTCATTTGTTCTACATTTTGAAACTTAATGAGACCCTCGTTGGGAGTCAATTGTCATACAGGATGGAAAAGATTGCTGGCTTGTATTTAAATAAAGCATGAACATTTCTTCAATAATGACACTCCTCCCAATAATATGAGAAAGGGATGTGACATCTCTCCGAAGTCTAATGCTCTGCAAGTGCTACCTACTGCAGCTAATTAGTACATGGGTCACAACACCAATTGTCAATATGTGATTCCAAGATGAACATTATTTGAACAGGAAGATGCGATGCTGGGCCCTATTTCCTGGCTTTATCACCTTGTCATCCAATCTGCATTCCTCTCACTTTTTTTTTTTTTGTAAAGGCCATTTCTGGAGTAAAGAACTGTAAATATGGGATCATTACAGATTTCTAAATTGTGTGCAGAGCCAACATATTTACAGCAGGTGTCTTGCCCTTAATTTTGACCATATTTCCACACTGAGCTAAGTCATAATGTGATTTGTCTGGCTGTAGTTCACAACTTGGATGGATCTGGGCGAGCCTAGCTGTTGCGGTTGATTGAATAAGTTGTGGTTTAAGCAAAAGTGTGAATAAATGTGAAAGACACATGAATTAGGGATGAGGACAGGAAGCAGCACTCTTGCTGCTATGCAGTCTACGAATTTGAGAAGTTGCTTTTTCCAGTTTAACTTTATCTGAGGTTGCAACCATGCTTGTTTGTGTATTGAGGATCCAGTTTGGTATTTCCAAATCCTTGTTAAATAAGGTTAAAGGTGATGGTTTCACCTGTCCAGTTGTATCTGACTCTAAGGGTAGTGCTCATCTACGTTTCTTAGCTGAGGGAGCCAGTGTTATCCAAAGACACTTCCATGGTTATGTGGCCAGCATGACTACAATATATGTCAAGGGGCATGGAATGCTGTTACCTTCCCACCAAAATTGGTACCTATTTATCTACTCGCATTTGCATGCTTTTTGAACTGAGAATCAGAATAGAGATGGAAGGGACCTTTGAGGACTTCTAGTCCAAACCCCTGCTCAAACAGGAGACCCTATACCATTTCAGACAAGTGACAGCCCAGTCTTTTCTTAAAAACCTCCAGTGATGAAGCACCCACAACTTCTGACTGCAAGCTGTTCTACTGGTTAATTGTTCTCAACTGTTAGGAAGTTTCTCCATAATGCCAGGTTGCTTCTCTCCTTGATTTGTTTCCATCCATTATTCCTTGTCCTGCCTTCTGGTGCTTTGGAAAATAAGCTGACCTGGAAAATAAGGTAACCTTTCAAATACTGGAATATTGCTGTCGTGGCACCTTTAGTCCTTCTTGTCTCTAGACTAGCCAAACTAACTAGATGGTTAGGAGCTGGGGCAGGAACGAGACCTCACCCCATCATGCAGCTCTCAGGTCTCGAACCCAGACTGTCAGCTTTCCAGCTCCCAAGCTCAGCATCTTTAACCACTGAGCCATCGCACCACTTATTTAAATAAGGTTATTTGTAAAATGATGTTTGTTTAGCTCACTGCAATGTTGGATGCTAGTTTGGTTCAGAAGCAACCCTCGTGCTGAATCTTATAAAGCCAAAAGCAGTTTTTGGTTCTGAACGTAAGCAAACTTCTTCAGCTAGTCAAAAACACTAGCTATTACATGTGTTAAAACTCTTAATTCTATAGAATAAGGGAAAACTTCAGCTCCAAAGCACAATCTGTCTAATGCTTTGAAAGTCAACAAACACAGCTGTATTATTCTCTGTGCTAATGCAGGCAAAGAAGGAATTATGTAGAGAGAGGCTAGGTATTGATTTGAATATATTTTATGAGTGTTTTGCTAAGAAATCATGAAGAGTTTTTTTTCCACTGTGCTGCACAGCTGAGAATTAAATCTGATTTTTTTTGAGTTTTTTCCTGAGTTCTCTACATCCCAGATTGAACAATAACTAAACGTACACATTATTTACTTAAAAGAAATAAATACATTTTGGTGCAGCGGGAATTTTGGAAATAATATTTGGGGCATCCAAAATACCCTATATAGCTCTTAACAGTCTTACAGCTGTCCTGCAGAGATCGGCAATATTCCAGGTTTGGTGGATATCTGGATATCACTGGCATTAGAATAGAATAGAATTTTTATTAGCCAAGTGTGATTGGACACACAACGAATTTGTCTTGGTGCATACGCTCTCAGTGTACATAAAAGAAAAGATACGTTCATCAAGAATCATAAGGTACAAGAGTTAATGATAGTCATAGGTTACAAATAAGCAATCAGGAAATACAATCAATACAAATCGTAAGGATACAAGCAATAAAGTTACAGTCATGCAGTCACAGGTGGAAGGAGATGGGTGGTGGGAACAATGAGAAGATTAATAGTAGTGCAGATTTAGTAAATAGTTTGACAGTGTTGAGGGAATTAGTTGTTAATCAGAGTGATGGCGTTCGGGGAAAAAACTGTTCTTGTGTCTAGTTGTTCTGGTGTGCAGTGCTCTATAGCGTCGTTTTGAGGGTAGGAGTTGAAACAGTTTATGTCCAGGATGTGAGGGGTCTGTAAATATTTTCACAGCCCTCTTTTTGACTTGTGCAATATACAGGTCCTCAATGAAAGGCAGGTTGGTAGCCATTGTTTTTTCTGCCATTCTAATTATCCTCTGAAGTTTGTGTCTGTCTTGTTGGGTTGCAAAACCAAACCAGACAGTTATAGAGGGGCAGATGACAGACTCAATCATTCCTCTGTAGGAATTATAATCTACCTTGGCATTTGGTGTATTGTAGAAGGAGGCTAATTCTTCAAAAGCGCTGCTTATGCAGAGGAATTGATGTCTTGGTGTTGTTATCTTGGTGTGGCAGTTCACAAGCTGAAGCCTGAAAAAGCCCCTTCAAAGACCACAGTTCCCAGAGCAGTGATATGAACAGAGAAATTTATTCCACAAAATCCCTAACAATACATTCTTATGCTAATGAAGGCTGAGCTTGCAAACATTTGCCAGGTAATAAATCTGGTCTAATATATGTGGTAGAAAAATCCAAGGGAAGCAGATGCAGTAGGTCAGAAGGCTGAGTCAGAATAACAGAGTTGGAAGAGACCTTGGAGGTCTTGTAGTCTACCCCCTCCTCAAACAGGAGACCTTATACCATTTCAGACATATGGTTGTCCAGTCTTTTCTTTAAAAAATCCAGTAATGGAGTATCCACAACTTCTGAAGGCAAGCCATTCCATTGGTTAGTTGTAATAACTGTCAGGAAATTTCTCCTTAGTTCTAGGTTGCTTCTGTCTTTGACTAGCTTCCATCACTGCTTCTTGTCCTGCTCTCAGGTGCTTTGGAGAATAGCTTGACCCCCTCTTCTTTGTGGCAACCCCGAGATATTAGAATTCTGCTATCATGTCACTCCTAGTCCTTCTTTTCATTAAACTAGACATACCCAGTTCCTGCAACCGTTCTTCATATGTCTTTTCCCCAAGTCCCCTAATCATCTGTCTTCTCCTTCTCTGCACTCTCTCTAGAATCTCAACATCTTTTTAAAATTGTGGTGACCAAAACTGGATGCAATAATCCAGGCTTCTAACCAAGTATGACAGATGTTATATTCTCACAAAGTAGTGGTAGGAAACCTGATTTAATCTAAATGTTTTGGAGTCCCGTTCTCTCCATTACTTGCAATTGACCATTTTGAGGGAAGCTGATTTGAAGTCTGAAACATTGGGTGGGGTAGGTTGTCTACCTCCAATCATAGAGCTGTTGAGTTGGGGTTTCATAAAATAGAAAGTGAGCACCAATAGAAGAGAATTGTTGTAGCTCAGGATTGAACTGTGGGGTCCTTGGTGGTCCCTAGGTTTGGTTGTTTTTTTGCAGATGAATGAAACATCAGCAAGAAAACAACCAAGCTCAGAGAGCACCAAGGACCCCATGTAGAAAACGAGTGTCAAGCTACTCATAGCTTACCTAACTTAGCTTGATTAGATGATTAGGGGACTAGAGGCTAAAACATAAGAAAAATGGTTGCAGGAACTGGTTATGTCTAATTTAATGAAAAGAAGGACTAGGGGAGACATGATAGCAGTGTTCCAATATCTCAGGGGTTGCCACAAAGAAGAGGAAGTCAAACTATTCTCCAAAGCACCTGAGGGCAGGACAAGAAGCAATGGGTGGAAATTAATCAAGGAGAGAAGCAACTTAAGTACTAAGGAGAAATTTCCTGACAGTTAGAACAATTAGCCATTGGAACAACTTGCCTCCAGAAGTTGTGAATGCTCCAACATTGGAAGTTTTTATTCTATTCTATTCTATTCTATTCTATTCTATTCTATTCTATTCTATTCTATTCTATTCTCTTGTAAGCTCAATAATAAATGCTTATCAGAAATCCAGCTATGGATTTGAGAAAGAGATAAAATATCAGTAGTAGAATGGCTTAGCAAGGTATGATAATACAAAAGCCTGCTCACATATTAATATTAGTATTAGCTAGATAGACTCAGGAATTGATTGCTTTTGCTTCCCATTGAGGTTTATTAGGGCTATCACTCAATATTCCCAGCTCTGGATAAAAACAATGATGGTCTAGATAGCAAAAATAAAAACAAAACAATCAATACTTCTTTTGAATCCCTGAGGTTTTTTTTTTAGTTTTTTTTTTGATGAAAACTTTCTCATGGGCCCCTCACTGCTTTATCTATAAATCCTTGCCAGTGAGAAAACCCATGGTTTTAGAATTCCCTGGGACAGTGTTTCTCAACCTCAGCAACTTTCAGATATGTGGACCACAGCTCCTCATTTGTGATCCTCAGATAAAGAATGTATTATCATTATGAGTTTTAATCTTTTTTTCCCCCCAATGTTTAATATATTTGTTTTCCATAGTCAATGTTGTTTGGGTTTACAAACTAAGAAGAGTTGGTTAGATGGAAACTTCCATGTTAGAACTTAGGTGTCTATGGAGATTCTCAGTCATCCAGGTCATGGTTGTCCCAAAGGTGCTTTTTCCAAGAGACAACTGGGCTTTCTGGTTTTTCTTTGAAGATGTTTCTCTTCTCATCCAAGAAGCTTCTTCAGCTATGACTGGATGGTGGGGAATGGAAGGATTTATATTCCTTGCAGACAGCTGGTCATTTGCATTCTTTTAGTGAGTCCTTGAGATCACCTGATCACACAGATAAACCTCTAGGTGAGCTCAACGACTTTCTAAAAAGAATGCAAATGTTGAGCTGTCTGAAAGGAGTATAAATCCTTCCATTCCCCACCATCCAGTCAGAGCTGAAGAAGCTTCTTGGATGAGAAGCGAGACGTCTTCAAAGAAAAAACCAGAAAGTCCAGTTGCCTCTTGAAAAAGCACCTTTGGGATTAAATCTTAGGCTCACCTAGGAAATTGCAAACAACCACTACTACTACTACACTCCAGCTGGCAGTTGGAAATAACTTCTGTGATTGTGCTAATAAGCCACATGGAGATGTGCAGGAAGTCATTAGGAGTCAGATGTGACTTGATTTGATAGACTTGAATCTGAATATCAGTGAATTTTTTTATATATAAAATAAGCAATTTCATGTTGGATACAGCAAAGATAATATTTTTTCCTAGGGTTTCTTTTTGCCTTTATCTTCCATTACACTCAAGTAGCTTAACTAACTTATTATTTTAGACAGTCTCTTTGCCTGGCAATTAAGGATCTTGTTTGGCTTCAGAAGTAGAACTGCATTATATGCACTCGCAGACAGTTTCCTGGAACTAAATATAACTCTCTCAGCCTTATTTAACAAGTCACTTCAAAGATTTTTCCTTCTATGGTGGAAATATGTGTGTGCGTGTTGTGCAAAGTGGGGGTCCATCAATAGGGATACAGAGAAAGCAATAAATAGTGAAATAATATACAAACAAATATATGAACTCAAGCAAATTTAGGGGAGGGGGCAAGCCATTTTCCCTATCCTCTTTCAATAATTTAGTTACAGCTTTTCTCTTTTCTCTCAATTGACTTCATTTGCCATTGATAACATAATCAGGTAGCTAAATTTGGCTACACAGTATTGTGAAATCTCATTAACTACCTGGACTCCAGTCGGCTGGGGTCACTCGTGACTAATTCAGGAAGAAATAAGAAGCAGCAACGGGGAAGGAGGGAAGCGTCAAAGCAGCAGTAGGTAGAAAGCACAAGGAAATCAAACAGAATTAGAAGAAACTCTTTCCTTTTAGAGAAACGTGCGGCTATCAATCAGCTGGAAATTCTTATATTCAATTAGAAAGTCAAATTATAAATTAAGTTAGCTTTGATTCCGATCCCTACATTAATTACTTTGTTTTGCTGTGACCAACTGAAAGCATCTATTTATGGTGCGCCTAGTACAGTACAGGATAAAGAAGTCTCCTCAATTTTTTTTTAACATGGCTATAGCCAAGATTGCACACCTTTGATTCAGGTGACCCTGAGGTCACTGATAAAACCCCAAGTAACCACAACGGATCTTAGAGAGTGTTAAAACCAGTTGTTTGCAAAGAAAATATAGTCTTTATATTCCCCTCCATCATCCTGTTAAAGCCTATCATTTCCACCTCCTCCAACTAACCTCAACTGTCAATACCTGTCCTTCCATCCCCCACACCATCCAATACAACTGATAAAGCTTCAAGGATAGTGAGAGAAAGATCTTTTTTTTCTTCTTCCAAAAAAAAAAAAATCGGTTCAAAAATAAACACTATTTTTGATACAACTAGAACCTGGATGACTGAGACTCTTCATAGACATTTGGTATATCCAGTCCAACTGTGGAATTTTGCGTTATACTATGAACGTATCTGGAAGGCAATCAATCAACCAATGGAACAGAATTTGCCTTCAGAAGTTGTGGGAGCTTCATCAGTGGAAGCTTTCAAGAAGAGACTGGACTGCCACCTGTCAGAAATGGTGTAGGGTCTCCTGCTTGGGCAGGGGAGTTGGACTACAAGGTCCCTTCCAACTCTGTTAATCTGTTAGGTTATCTGTTAGGCTCTAGGTTGTAGAAGGTTGATCTAAAAGGAGACTGAGCCGATATCAATCCACATATTTGCAAATTATAAGAATTACGGTCTATGTTTCATAATACGGAAGTTTTATTGCCTTGTTGCTATTGAAGTCATTGAAGTATCGTGTTTCTGTCCTCTTTCTGCTCATTCATCTGGCTGGATTCCTGTGCTACATCTTTAAGGATCTGCACCGTATAAATGATGGTCCAATATTTGTTCATTGCATTTGGACATTTTACTAGGAAGAAATAAGCACTGTTGATTAAGCCAGAGAATGCAGTGGCCACCTGTGGTTCTTCTGAAACCTTTGTGGAGGCCTAGAAAGATTCCATCTGTTCTTTTTGACATATGCTTGTATTTTTCCTCTCCATATTCCTTGGAAAGCTTTCATTGGCAGTAACTTCAGAATACTCACAGCTGTCATTCATTGCTCTAAGTACGGGCTCACCGATCTGAAAAAAAATTCCTTATGTGCATTAAGGGAACCTTTGTAGTCTTCTAGTGGATGAGATTAATTGGAATTTGAACCTTAACATCACTATTAATCCGACACGACCCAATTACTTACATTGTAGGAAAGCCCAAGGTTAGAAATAGCTAAATTAGGGGAGAGAGAGGGAGGGAGGGAGGGAGGGAGGGAGGGAGGGAGAGATCAAATTGCCATCAATAATAATCAGTCCGTTCCTCGCATTCTTGATCTCATTCTTTCATTTAGAATTGTTTTTGGGTGAACCTATAGTTCTCCCCACTGTAGTCAGGTGTAAAATAGTGTTGAAGACAGACATATAACCACCTACTCAATAAAAGACAATGTGAGGTTGCGGTGAAGAATTCTTCGCCTACACCCTGTTGTTTTCTCATTATCATCCAACTGTAGTGATATTTTCTGTAGCATGCAGCTTCTTTTATCTGTGACTCTCTTTTTGCTGTCCAGAAGTCTTATTTTTCCAGGATCAAATTATCATGCCTTCCTTTGCAAACATCTTATAGAATATACTTCTGAAATAATATGAAGATGAGAGGCAAGGCTGTTATCTTGAGCTTATGGTTTGCCCAAGTCAGTTTACAGATCATGGGACAAGCAGGAAAATTATTCTCCAACAATAATTTTGGCAAAAATTAAAAAAAAGGAGGGGGCTGAGATGCTACAGTGAGGTAGGGGGATTTGTGTATGTTGCTTGGATGAGACTCTCACAATTCTTAAGAAGCTCCATAAGTAATCTTAGTATCTTGTCTATTTCTATGTTTGATATCCTCTCATACAGCGAGAGCTATAGATTCTGAAAGTGAGAGGAATATCTGATAAATTGGCTAACTTTGCTGAAAAAGCAGCAGCTTAAATAAACTTTTTGATAGTTGAGTTTTGCTTTCTTCTGCCTTATTTTTTTGGGGGCTGGAGTATTTTTTGGGACAGTGATAACAGTTAAAGAGGAAAAGCTAAATCTTTATCTTTTGATTTATGAGCTTCCTATCAAAGGTCTTGATTTCTGCTTCCCAGATATAAGCTTTTATGGTTGATAGGATAAACACTCATCTATCAGCCTTCCTATTGTGATCAGTAAATTGATAACAAAAGGACAACCACATAATTTGTTGTTTTTTTTGGGAAGTTGGGACATTGTATAATAATATGTGTTTTTTGTCTCACCATTTGATGACTTTAGTTTAATGCTGCTTGTTTATTCATTTTAATCTTTGATTAGAATTTTTGAACGCAAGGAAAGTATAAAAATCAAAGGAGGAAAATAAAACCTTAAAATGAAAGTTGCAACATCACTGAGAAAAGTAACTTTATGACTGATTTTCACACTTACGACCGTTGCAGCATCCCCAAATGTCATGTGATCAATATTCAGAAGCTCCGTCAAGGTTCATATTTATGACGGTTGCAACGTTCTGGGGTCATGTGATTCCATTTTGCGACCTTCTGAAAAGCAAAGCCGAGGGGGAAAGCCATTTAACAGCGATGTTACTAACTTAATAACTGCACTGAATCACTTAAAAAATATGACAGGAGATGAGGCAAAACTCGCTTAACAAATGTCTCATTTAGCAACATAAATTTTGGGATCAATTGCGGCCATAAATCAAGGATAATGTCAACTTGCAAAACATCCCTGGCCTCCTCTTAAGCTGCCATAGGCAAGGGGGATGGGAAAAGGGCGAAACACCATGGCAGCCAAAAAAAAAAAAAGCACACTCCAGACATATCTCTCTCAAGGCTGTCTCCCAGGGTTACCCATGACAGGCGGAGGGGAGTGATCTGTACAACCCACAAAATTGCTCCGTTGGCTAATGTGACTGATGACACACCCTGGGGGAAGGGGGGAAACAGGGTCAAGCCTGGGCCATAAATTACGTGGGGTCACTTGGAAGCCAACCCTGAAGCTGCTAATAAATGACTAGATTTCTTTTGAAGCTTGGCTCGAGGCTCATGATTTACCTCTACGGGATATCAAACATCTGATTCATTTTTTTTAAAAAAATGTAGAGTAGATCAGAGGTTCAGGCTTGTTTGTTTATTTGAGAAAGGGCTTTGCGGGAAGAGATGTTACCCTCCCTTTTCTTCTTGTGTCACCTTATTAAATTTATGAGCCTCATATGGGAGCAATATAGATTCAGTATTAGCAATATTCACGGCTGGCAGAAGGTCTCCTTCCTTTGGCCTCTTGAGTGAAAAGAAACAATACATAGTGCTTCTGCAAATATTTGTAAACATTTCTATAACCACACTCTAGGTAACTTTGTCATGAAGATGCTTTGGTTCTGTCTTCTGGTGACATTTGGTTTTGATATTTTCTAGCTGACATTCTGGAGGAAAATGTAAAGGTGATGATCAGAATTTCAGCCATGAACTCAGAAGCTTCCTACTTTCTAATAAGTGACTATCAATTGTCCTTATTAAATGCCTCATGGATTTCTGCAAAGCAAGTGAAAATGCTTCGCTTTAAAAATATATTAAATGCAATATATTAAATAATACCAACCTAATGTAACACAATGAAACAGAGGTAAATCCCGTATAGATCCACTCAGTGGTGGGATTCAGCCAGTTCCCACCACTTCGGGAGAACCGGTTGTTAACTGTCTGAACAGTTTGGCAAACTGGTTGTTGGAAGAAATCATTAGGGCAGAGAACCGGTTGTTAAATTACTTGAATCCCACCACTGGATCCACTCCGTGTAAAAAAATAAATAAAAATAAAGCTGAAGCCTCAGTAATAACACTTTGTACTTGGTACATGTGGCAAGGAAGTAGAATTGAATGGTGTGTATAAAAGTAAATATACACAGTCCGCTTCAGGCACCTATGAAGTTCAGTTTTGATTTATAAAGAAATTAAGTATTTAATTGTCAATCTCCAGTGAGAGAAAAAGAGAGAAACAAAGAGAGAGAGACGTGAACACCATATGTATGGCTACAGGCTCTAATTTGCACCACTAAAATAACAACATCCTACAGATAAAACATAGTAATCAATTATAGTGTTTTCCATGATGAAATTCTTGGGAAGCAGTTTGGAAATTGGGAGCAAGAATGAATAGGCAATGACCATAAGAAGGATGCCTGAAGAAGTGGGCCAAGGAAAGAGAAATAACATGTATAGTGGAAATGAAATACAACTTTTATTTTTCATTTAAGAAAGTATTATAGCACTTGGAATAACAGAGTTGGAAGGGACTTTGCAGCAGTGATGGGGTTCAATTTTTTTTACTATTGGTTCTGTGGGCATGGCATGGTGGGCGTGGGTCCATTCCCTCCCCACTCCAGGAGAAGGATACTGTAAAATCTCCATTCTCTCCTCACTCCAGGGGAAGGTTACTGCAAAATCCCCATTCCCTCCCCACTCCAGGGGAAGGTTACTGCAACATCCGCATTTCCTTCCGATCAGCTGGGACTCGGGAGGCTGAGAATAGATGGGGCGGGCCAGTCAGAGGCTTACTGGTTTTTCGAACTACTCAAAATTTCCACTACCGGTTCTCCAGAACTGGTCAGAACCTACTGAAACCCATCTCATCAGTGGTGGGATTCACATAATTTAACAACCGGTTCTCTCCCCACAACCAGTTCACCAAACTGCTCAGAAAGTTAACAACCGGTTCTCCCGGAGTGGTGCGAACTGGCTGAATCCCACCACTGCCTTGGAGGTCTTCTAATCCAATTCCCTGTTTAAGCAAGACCCTATAACATTTCAGAAAGTGGCTGTCCAGTCTCTTCTTAAAAGCCTCTAATGATGTGGCACCTACAAATTCCACTGGTTAATTGTTCTCACCGTTAGGAAATTTCTCCTTAGTTCTAAGTTGCTTCTCTCTTTGATTGATTTACATCCATTGCTTCTTTGTCTTGCCTTCTGATGCTTTGGAAAATAGGTTGACCTATTTGGTAGTCCCTCAAATATTGGAACACTGCTATCATGTCTCCCCTAATCCTTCTTTTCACTAGACATATCCAATTCCTGTAACTGTTCTTGGTAGGTTTTAGCCTCCAGCCCCCTAATCGTTCTTGTTGCTTTTCTCTGTTGTCTTTCCAGTATCTCAACATCTTGTTTATATTGTGCTGACCAAAATTGGATGTAGTATTCCCACTGTGGGTTTGTAAAACGGTACTAGAACTTCACTTGATCTTGATTCTACCCCTCTATTAAAGCAACCATGGATTACCTTGGGTTTTTTTTGGCTGCTGCTGCATACTGTTTTCATATTTAAGTGAGTGTCGTCTAGGTCTCTGAAGTATTAAGGAGGTAGATATGTTACTGAAGATCAAAACAATTTATAACTGGTGGATGGAGCCAGCCTGACAGAGATCCTAAAAAATGAAGAGATCAGCGATTGAAAAGAAGAAGAGGTAAAGGACCAGCTTTCTGCTGTGCTCGATTCAAAATAAAATGGTGATTCAAAAATAATTTTTTGCTATCAGTTGTAAGCACTCATCTAACAGTGGCTCTTTAGGGAAAGTGTCTCGTATCAACATTCTTTAATACTCCTGAGTGCGAGGTTTTATCTTCCTCTCACCATTTGTCCCCTGAAATTAAAAAAGATTTCCCCTTAGAGTAAATATTCGATATATGTGCTCTGCATCTAGCATCCTCTTACGCTGCCCCACCGTAGAACCATATGTCATTAAAATGCTTAGACAAGTGGAAAAAAAAAAAGACTGATGGAAATCAGGGTAGACAAGAGCGATTCCAACAAGTGGAGGCTTTGTCAGATGAAATGATTTTGACATTCTAAATGCTAACTTAAAGAGAAAGATACCGCAGTCGGAAAAAGGATGAATGAGTAGGTAGACCTAAACTGACAGAAGAGTCAAGACAAATGTTGTGGGTGAACTGCTGCACGTTGCAAGGCAGACACGAAATGAAAAGGAAATCACTCCCAGTGGCCAGTAAGGGATTTCACAGTTATGAATGCTGGGGGTGGGGGGAGTTATTTTGACATCAGCTGCTTTGCTGTTTTCTCCCGTACATCTCATTTACTTTAGAATAGAATAGAATAGAATTTTATTGGCCAAGTGTGATTGGACACACAAGGAATTTGTCTTGGTGCATAGGCTCTCAGTGTACGTAAAAGAAAAGATACGTTCATCAAGGTACAACATTTACAACACAATTGATGGTCAATATATCAATATAAATCATAAGGATTGCCAGCAACAAAGTTACAGTCATACAGTCATAAGTGGGAGGAGATGGGTGATGAAAACAATGAGAAGATTAATAGTAGTGTAGATTTAATAGTAAATAGTTTGACAGTGTTGAGGGAATTATTTGTTTAGCAGAGTGATGGCCTTCGGGAAAAAAATTGTTCTTGTGTCTAGTTTTTTTTTAATTTATTTATTTACATTTATATCCCGCCCTTTTCCAAAGACTCAGGACGGCTTACAGTGTGTAAGGCAATAGCCTCTTTCGATTTGTATATTTACAAAGTCAACTTATTGCCCCCCCAACAATCTGGGTCCTCATTTTACCTATCTTATAAAGGATGGAAGGCTGAGTCAACCTTGGACCTGGTGGGACTAGAACCTGCAGTAATTGCAGGCAGCTGTGTTTTAATAACAGGCTACTTACAGCCTGAGCCACACCGCAGCCCAGTTGTTCTGGTGTGCAGGCTCTGTAGCGTCGTTTTGAAGGTAGGAGTTGAAACAGTTTATGTCCAGGATTTGAGGGATCTGTAAATATTTTCACGGCCCTCTTCTTGATTCGTGCAGTATACAGATCCTCAATGGAAGGCAGGTTGGTAGCCATTATTTTTTCTGCAGTTCTAATTATCCTCTGAAGTCTGTGTTTTTCTTGTTGGGTTGCAGAACCGAACCAGACAGTTATAGAGGTGCAAATGACAGACTCAAGAATTCCTCTGTAGAACTGAATCAGCAGCTCCTTGGGCAGTTTGAGCTTACTGAGTTGGCACAGAAAGAACATTCTTTGTTGTCCTTTTTTGTTCTTTTTTACCATTGGACTAGTCTTTTTTACCCATTTGTGATCATGCAGAGATATAGCTAGTCCTCAACGTATGACCACAATTGAGCCCAACCAATGGTGGGATTCAGCCAGTTCGCACCACTTCGGGAGAACCGGTTATAACTTTCTGAGCAGTTTGGTGAACCGGTTGTTGGAAGAAATCATTAGGGCAGAGAACCGGTTGTTACATTATTGGAATCCCACCACTGAGCCCAAGGTTTCTACTTTTAAGTGAGACACTTGTCAAGTGAGTTTTGCCTCCATTTTACAACCTTCCTTTGCCAAGGCTGTTAAGTGAATCACTGTACCTGTTAAGCCAGTAACACGGTTATAAAATGAATCTGGCTTCCCCATTGACTTTGCTTGTCAGAAGGTTGGTAAAGGTGATCGCATGACCTCGGGACATAGCAACGGTCTTAAAAGTATGAACCAGGTACCAGGTTTCTGAATTTTGACCACATGATCATGGAGATGCTGTAACGATCGTAACTGTGGAAAAACTGTCATAAGTCCTTTTTTTCCTCAATGCCATTGTAACTTTGAATGGTCGCTACACGAATTGTTTATAAGCTGAGGAATAGCTGTATTGTTTAAGCTACTCTTTTCCAGCTTTAATTTTTGGGCCACGGACTGCTTCTGTTGACTATAATAGAATAGAATTTTATTGGCCAAGTGTGATTGGACACACAAGGAATTTGTCTTGGTGCATATGCTCTCAGTGTGCATAAAAGAAAAGATACGTTCATCAAGGTACAACATTTACAACACAATTGATGATCAATATATCAGTATAAAATCTTAAGGATTGCCAGCAACAAGTTATAGTCATACAGTCATAAGTGGAAAGAGATTGGTGATGGGAACGATGAGAAGATTAATAGTAGTGCAGATTCAGTAAATAGTCTGACAGTGTTGAGGGAATTATTTGTTTAGCAGAGTGATGGCCTTCGGGAAAAAACTGTTCTTGTGTCTAGTTGTTCTGGTGTGCAGTGCTCTATAGCGTCGTTTTGAGGGTAGGAGTTGAAACAGTTTATGTCCAGGATGCAAGGGATCTGCAAATATTTTCACGGCCCTCTTCTTGATTCGTGCAGTATACAGGTCCTCAATGGAAGGCAGGTTGGTAGCAATTATTATAAAATCAGATATATTTCACTTTTTTGCTATTTTTCAAGGCAACCTTTACCCCCCTCCTCTTACCATTCAGAGGAGTAGATAATATCTTATAAGTACATCAAACAACACAACTGTATTATATCAAGAGTCTATCAAGTCTAAAATTTTGCTTCTCAGAGCGATTGACCAAATCCTTCTTCAGAATCTGCAAACAGAACATCATTTGCTTGGTGGTTTGGAAAAAAATATCTTGCTTTGGCTGGATGCTTCACCTTGGTACATGGAGGTGCATTGTCCTCATTTATCACACTGTCTGTCTCTCCATCATGACATTTGGAAGCAGTGATATTCTTCTGTCCATCAACATACTTCAAAGGGATGCTTTGGTTGATGCGTCTTTAAAGGGGAGCATCAAAGTTCTGAAGGCCCCTTAACATCTTTTGTACATCAAAAATCCTTCCAAGTATGAAAGGGTCAGTTTGTACACACAGAGACTCTTCAGCAATGGAGCGTAGTTTAGTCTGGAATGCAAATTTCAGACTGTGAATAGACATGGGCCTTGATATAGTTTCTCGTCTGGACTATTGCAATGCTCTCTACATGGGGCTCCCCTTGAGGAGCACCCGGAGACTCCAGTTAGTCCAGAATGCGGCTGCGCGGGTTATTGAGGGAGCAGTTCGGAGCTCCCATGTAACACCTATCCTGCGCAGACTGCACTGGCTGCCTGTTGTCTTCTGGGTGCGCTTCAAGGTGTTAGTTACTACCTTTAAAGCGCTTCATGGCTTAGGACCGGGATACCTACAGGACCGTCTACTGCCAACATCTGTCTCCCAACAACCGGTGCGCTCTCACAGAGAGGAGCTCCTCAGGGTGCCGTCAGCCAAGCAATGTCGGCTGGCGGCCCCCAGGGGGAGGGCCTTCTCTGTGGGGGCTCGTACCCTATGGAACAAGCTTCCCCCTGGACTCTGACAAATACCTGACCTTAGGACCTTCTGCCGCGAACTTAAAACCTACTTATTTCGTCTTGCTGGACTCGCTTAAATTTTAAATTATCAAATCCATTTTATGGGTTTTAATTTTTTTGTAAATTTTAGAGGGTAATATTTTATCTATAAGTAGCCATATCAAATAGGTTTTTTAAGGGTTGTTTTTAGTTTTGTATTGTTGTTTTCTTTCTGTATTTTATTCCTGGCTGTACACCGCCCTGAGTCCTTCGGGAGAAGGGCGGTCTATAAATAAAAATATTCTATTCTATTCTATTCTTCTCTCCAGTTGGTAAACATTAGTGGTAGTATTCAGAACGGTTCAGAACGGTTCGGACAAACTGGTAGTAGCGACCTGCAGGTGGCTGCCCACCCACCCTGGTGCTATGCTGTCTTATCTAGCCACATTTTCTAAGCCGTGTGCATGCATGCAAGCAATGCATGCGAGCAAAGCACATGCATACAAGCTGTGCATGCGAGGAAAGCACATGCATGCAAGCCATGCACGCAAGCAAAGTGTATGTTCAGAAGGCCGCATGCTCACATTTTCGGTGCACAGCGAACCGGTGGTAATCTTATACAAAACCCACCTCTGGTAAACATATTGTGAAATAATGAAGGTGAAAAATGTTTAACTGTTGGTATAATTCTTGGCTCATCATAGCGTTAGTTAATGTCAAGTTCCACTTGAAGCAACGAAGCTATCAATGCTTACCAACTGGATTCCATATTATGGATGTCACACCAATCTCTGTGTGTTTGTCTCCCAACAACTGATATTTAAGAGGCATGCTGAAAGCTGTAATAATTATCGTATCCAGCAGCTACTGATGTATATTTGTATATGTAAGAAGAGACTATTAACTATAAAGAGGGTGAAAGCAGGCTTGGTGAGTTAATAGCAATAGCAATAGCATTAAGACTTATATACTGCTTCGTAGTGCTTTACAGACCTCTCTAAGCGGTTTACCCTGACAATCTGGGTCCTCATTTTACCGACCTCAGAAGGATGGAAAGCTAAGTCAACCTTGAGCCTGTTGAGATTTTAACTGCCAAATTGCAGGCAGCCGGCAGGCAGCAGAAGTAGCCTGCAGTACTGCACTCTAACTGTTACACCACCATGGCTCTAATCCATGTTCCTCTGGCTTCCACTTTTTGGAATGGAAATCTTCCAGGAATCGCATGAACTTTATCATTGTAATGTTATTGTTGAGTCTGTTGTAGTTAAAAGTTGGTCTCAAAACTATCCGTGCTTGATACAGGCACTTCTTGCTCATATTAGTAACAAAACAAAACAAAAAAATAAATTGGTGGGAAGGAAATGTCAGCTAAACATTTTTAAAAGATGTTCCCCCTTTCCATTCCATAGCAGAAAAGGGAAGTAGAAATATTCAGTAAGTATTTGGAGAAGACTCCTGAGAATATCATGGACAGCCAGAAAAACAAACAAATGGATCATTGAACAAATCAACCCAACGTGCTCACAGAGGACCAAGCTCAAAATATCTTGCTTTTCAGACACAATATCCAAAGAGTTGCCTCTCTGGAGGAAGCTCTAATGCTGGGAAAGAGAAAAGGAAAAGAGGGCAACCAGTAGCAAGGTGGCTAAGCTTGTTGATCAAAAGGTCAGCAGTTCAGTGGTTCGAATCCCTAGTGCCACATAACGGGTGAGCTCCCGATACTTGTCCTAGCTTCTGCTAACATAGCAGTTCAAAAGCACATAAAAAAATGCAAGTAGAAAAATAGAGACCACCTTTGGTGGGAAGGTAACAGTATTTCATGCGCCTTTGGGGTTTAGTCATGCCGGCCACATGACCACGGAGACGTTTTTGGACAGCGCTGGCTCTTCAGCTTTGAAATGGAAATGAGCACCGCCCCCTAGAGTTGGGAACGACTAGCACATATGTGCGAGGGGAACCTTTACCTAAGGTGTACCATTGGATTTATTGAAGGACCAGGTGAGGGCGAGATTGCCATGGAGAAAATCTATGTGGTTGCCAAAAGAAATAGTATAAGTTGTAGGCATGGAATCCTTGCCTTTGAGTGGTAGGAGGCCAACGATAATTTTCATGCCCCTGTACAGAGTATTTGAGCAACCCAAAGGAAGATTATAGTTTTCAGCATCTAAAAGTGTAATAACAAGTGGTTGTTTTTTTTAAAAAAAAATATTCCCTAAAAAAAGTGAGGTGGCTGAACTTTTTAAAAGTTTGGGATATGCATTTGTGATATTTCCTGTTTTTGTGAGCAAACACAAGTTGGAAAGAAAGACCTGTGGCTTTTAATTGAAAGGTTGATGAAAAAAATATTGAAAAATATAATTTATTATTATTGTTATTTATAATAATGATTTTTATATAGCTGCCCATCTTTCAATCAACTCCAGGAAGTTCCCAATAATAAAGTTCACCCTTCCCCTGGCATTATTGTGTTCAAAAATAGTTCTTAGAACCAAAGTTCTAATCTCTTTGTTATTATTATTTTTTATTGAAGTTTTTTTTTCATAAATAAACCCAGTGCAATAAAGAAAAAAAAGAGAAGAAATAAAGAAGATAAAGTGCAAAGTAAAAATAATAAAAAAGAGACAAACATCTAAAGAAACCAAAGTAGATCTCTTCCAATCTTTTTTCAACAAATATTAACAAACTCATAGAGGAACAAACCTTCCTCTTAACTATTCCTGAAATTTCAGCCCACAATCAAAAGTTCCAGTCTCCGTTAGAGCAACAGATAAAAATCCAGAAAGCTCCTTGGGAAAAATGGTTTCTCGGAGATGGGAACTATTTTACTGCAAGCTGAAGTGTGAATCTAATAATAAAGGAGCAAGTGTTGTGATGCTTGTAACACATTAAGGACACTTTCGTAAGGTTTACTTCACTATTAAATGCATTTTGTTTAAATGCCATTAGTTTGATATGATGAATATGCAGTTCCCTTTCCTCACCAACATTTCCCTAGATTCTCATTTGCTTTCTTCTTTATGTATATAAATAACCTCCATTTTTACTTAAATACAAGAGCTGTCAGCTTTCTTAAAAGAATGTCTAAACCTTTTAAAAAAACCAAACAAATCTCAAAGTGGATCAAAATGAGGTGTCTGCTATATTCTGTCCCTCCCCCCCGAAAAAAAAATCAAGAAAAGAAAAGAAAAGAAAGGGTTGGGAAGAAATCTCAACCAAGCAAAAGTTGAAGTGCTAAGAAAAGATGGGAGCTACAGTACTTTGGTTTAGTGGTAAAGGCACTGAGCTAGAAACCAGGAGATGGTGAGTTCTAGTGCCACCTTAGGCATGAAAGCTGGCTGGGTGACTTTGGGCCAATCACCAGGAGGCTGAGAGCTCGAGTCCCGCCTTAGGCATGAAAGTCTGGGGAGTGACTTTGGGCCAATGGCCAGGAGACTGTGAGTTCTAGTCCCACCTTAGCCATGAAAGTCAGTTGGGTGACTTTGGGCCAATGATTAGGAGACTGTGAGTTCTAGTCCCTTAGGTATGAAAGCCAGCTGGGTGACTTTGAGTCTGTTATTCTCTCTCAGTCTAATTCACCTCACAGGGTTGTTGTGGAGTTCACTGCCTCAAGAGCGCCAAAGATACCTAGTTTCTTATATAGAGTATTGAGATGGAAACATATCCCAAATACAGAAAGACTTTTTATAACTCGTAAAAAAACCCAAGGTAGCACAAAAGGAAGACGTGAACATATTTTATGATGGTAGATATTACAGGAGCATTCCTTGAAGTTCAACAGAGCCTCTTTGACGTATGGGTGGTCTGAAATTTTAACCAATATTTTAATAATATTAATAATACGTTCATAAAACGTATTCTACTGTGGAAGGAAGAGAGGCAAGGAAATGACTTGAACCGACCATCTTCTCCCAAAATATAAATTCAGTCATGGACATTTGTGCAGAAAAGGGAATTCCATTTTTAAAGCTACAAAACAGACGTAATGAAAGGCATAAATCTATATTTGAATAAGTAAGCATATGATTGTAGAAATGATTCATTCTGAGTACTTATTCCAGCTTGCCACATTTACCATGCCACGTCACATTTTCTTTGAATAAAGCTCAGTTCTGTTGATTTCAAGGACAACTCTGTGCAGGTATATGCAGCAGCAAACCTTAAAGTAATTACTGTAGCTATTGTTAACTTTGTTTACCTGATTACGTATTTTTACTTTCAGTATTGCTTACACACATTTACTGGTTTTCTTGCAGATGCTAGCCCATCAAAATATACTCTAGATTAAAAACCCCAAATCAGTTTTATAACAGATTCATGTAAGCTTAACTTTCTTCTTCACTCCTTCTATTTTTCTTCATGAGAAGTAGAGAGCATCTAGTCCAAGATTTTTTTTTCCAAATATCATTTCCCCTTTGGACTCAAATTCCTTTATTCCGATTGTTGTCTTTATTCCGATTGTTGTCTTGGTTGCAGCTCTTCTGTCATCCCATTTTCTTTGGAGCTTCAGAGCTGCCACAATTACTACCCTGGGAAGACGGGAGGCGGGACTGCAAGAAGTTGGTGGAGATATATAGCCAAAGCAACATTCTTTTCTCAGGGAGTCAAGGACGTTCGAACTGCACCTGGATGGGAGTGATTGGGGATTGTCACTCCCATCCAGTTGGGACGATGAATTGATTGGACCATGTGATGGACTTGTGGGTGCAGGGGATGGGTCTTTGATTTTCTTCTGGGTAGGGAAAACCTGGAACTTTCAGATTTGGGTTTTCCCCAGTAGTGAAATGTAAAATTTGTTACTACCAGTTCTGTGGGTGTGGCTTGATGGGGGGGGATAATGTGACTGGGTGGGTATGGACAACTTTTTTTTTTTTACTTTTAAAAGCATTTTTTCTACCACCTCTTCAGCCGAAGAGGTTGCACAAAATGCTTTTAAAAGGCTCTGAGGATCCCAGCTGAGTTGCCTGATCGTCAGAGGCTTTTGTTTTCTTTTAAAAGCATTTTTTTGCCTTTAAAAGAAAAGAAAAGCCTCTGACGATCAAAGAACTCAGCTGGGATCACCAGAGCCTTTTAACAGCATTTTTTAACCACCTCTTTGGCTGAAGAGGTTGTAGAAAAAATGCTTTTAAAAGGCTCTGACAATTCTAGCTGAGCCGCGCGATCATCAGAAGCTTTTTTTTTACTTTTAAAAGCTTTTTTTCAGCCGAAGAAAAAATGCTTTGAAAAGTAAAAAAAAAAACCCTCTGATGATCGCGCGGCTCAGCTGAGCATGGGGGAGGGCCCAGGAATTTTTGCTACCAGTTGCTAAGATGCAGCCCTCCTATTGGCTCAAAGAGATCACCTCCTAGCAGGGGTGAAATGCTACCGATTCATGATTAAAAACTACCAGTCTGTGCCACGCGATCATCGGAACCATTTTTTAACTTTTTAAAAGCATTTTTTTACTACCAGTTTGGGCAAATAGGTAGTAAAAAATGCTTTAGAAAGTTTTAAAAAAAGAGAAAGTTGGCCCCGCCCACCCAGTCACATTACCCCCCACCAAGCCATGCCCACCAAGCCAATGTCAAGGTTCCAGAAAAACCTCTTCTGCATAAAGAAAACTCAGAAGCCATTGTCTTTAAGAGTTCTTTACTAGCATGAGGAAACTGGCACACGATGAGTGAAATTCCAAAACTGAACTTCCGGATTCTTTTCCCAGTTATACAAACCCCAAGAGTCCCACCCCCCTGACCCCTTTGATGGTCACATGGTCCCACGTTCTCCCAGTTCATTCGAATATCTTCTCGCCACTCTTCTTGCAGATGTGAACACCATCCGACCTTGACCGCTTGAAGAATGTTACCATACCCCTCAGCCCCCCTTCTTCCCCTCAGGGGAAAAATGTGGCAGCGTCTGGAAACCTAAAGTCTAGTATGGTTTCCAGGCCTGACAGCCGTGCCCACAGAACCAGTAGGAAAAAAATTTGCATTTCACCACTGCCTCTTAGTCCTTCCAATCTCCCCTTTTTTAGCAGCTCCTTTTCCTGTGACCCATTGATAGTTCTACCCAGCATAAACATAGCCAGTGGTGGGATTCAGCCAGTTCGCACCTATTCAGGAGAACCGGTTGTTGACTTTCTAAGCAGTTCGGAGAACCGGTTTGTTGGAAGAAATCTTATTTTGTTTTTGTTTTTTCCACTTTATAGAGCTAATCCTGTAAAGAAGGCAGGAAGGAAACATTCTGGTGGTGTTTCTAGCCTAATCTTTATTGCCCTGCTTACAGAAACTGCTTCTCTGGTTAAGCCTTGTTACATTGTAACAGCTAAGGCAAAGCGCTCATCAACGTGAGTGACGTTGAGTTGGCTACGCCCACACGGTCACATGACTACCGAGCCACGCCTACCCAGCTGGTCATTAGGGCAGAGAACTGGTTGTTAAATTATTTGAATCCCACCACTGAACTTAGCCATTGTTTTTCAAAATGAGGTGACTCCCTATTGCCAAATAGCATTTAGTGCAATTGACTCCCTCCTGTTTCTTACATGCAAATCCAATAAAACATGCAGGGAGAATCTTCCATATAGTCTTACGCTGTGTAATTCTATGTCTTCTTATATTTTTGGAAACCCTTTTTTTTCCCCCTCCCAGATTTATTTGAAATTATTAGCCCTACAGCTCTCATGGAAAGCCAGAAGCCAAGGCTAACTATATAAAGAAATAATTTGATTGCGTCTTTCACAATTTATTTAATATTAAGATGCTCATCCTCTCCTCCACTTCAATTCACTTTCTTCTGTTGGATGAAAACAGTACAAGATTACCCCTCTCCCCATATTTTTTTTTAAAACAGCAGGGTTTCGGCTAATAAAAAGGCTCATAATTAAGCTAGTAGATTTCCTTTTGCCATGCTGTCCTAGATTATGAGAGAGTATATTTATATGCAATTATGGAACGAACAGTATTTCTTCCCCAAGTGAAGCTTTGGAAGTCATTATGAATCCATTAACTCAGCAGACCTTACAAAAGGCATTCCCTCTCCTTTAAATTTATTTTAATTTAAATCAAGTTTCCCCCCCCCCAAAAAAAAATAATAATAATCACCCACCTCTCATACAGTGTTGGGAAAGGAGAATGTGGATCATGTTAGAAATGGTTAAAATCAACCACATGTGTCCCAATACCAAGAAATACACAAGAGTATCTTGCATAGATAATCTTACGTAGCTTCTTCTCTGGTAATATTGTACTGCTAATTAGAGCATACAAAACTTTTGCTACAGTTCTCAAATACAGCTCATCTGTCTGGAACCCACATTGCATATCGGACGATTGAGCGAGTCCAGAGATATTTCACGAGAAGAGTCCTCCACTCCTGCTCACAACAGAATACCTTATGCTGGTGGCCTTGAAATTTTGGGCTTAGACAACTTAGAACTACGCTGCCTTCAGTCTGACCTAAGCGTAGTACATAAAATTATTTGCTACAATGTCCTACCTGTCGATGATTACTTCAACTTCAACAGCAACAATACATGAGCAAATGATAGATACAAACTCAAGGTAAACCACTCCAAACTCAACTGCAGAAAATACAACTTCAGTAACAGAGTGGCCAATGCCTGGAATGCACTACCTGACTCTATGGTTTCTTCCCCAAACCTCCAAAACTTTAACCTTAAACTGTCTACTGTTGACCACATCCCATTCCTAAGAGGTCTGTAAGGTGCATGCATAAGTTCACCAATGTGCCTACCATCCCTGGCCTACTGTCCCAAGTAGTTATTCGTATCCATTTCATGTATTCATAACCATGTTTATACTTATACTGTTATCTTATACATGCTTGACAATAAATGCACGCGCACACACACACACACACACACACACACACGTGTATGTGTGTATGTGTGTGTCAATCTTTACATATACATATATATTTGTCTGTTTTAATTTTGGTTCATTCCTGCTTATAAGCTATAGGTAGAGATGCTTAAAATTTTCTTCTCTTTTTAAGCAAGAACTCCCCCAACCTTTGACACTCTACATGCTGCCTGGATGTCAGAAGTGACTATCCTGGTCTAGAATGATTGTTGCAGAAGGAGATATTTGGCCATCTGGATATTCAGTACAGGTAGTCCTTGACTTACGACCACAAATGAACCCAACATTTATGTTGCTAAAAGCAAGACAGTTGTTAAGTGAATTTTGCTACATTTTTACCACCGTTCTTGCTACAATTGTTAGGTGAATGACCACAGCTGTTAAGTTAGCAACGTGGTTGTTAGGTGAATCTTGGCTTCCCCATTGACTATTTATCAGAAGGTTGCAAAAGGTGATCACGTGACTCCAGGACACTGTAACCGTCATAAATATGAGCCAGTTGCCAAGCGTTTGAATTTTGATCGCATGATCTTGGGGATGCTGCAAACGGTGGTTAACTGTGAAAAACGGCCATTTTTCAGTGCTGTTGTAACTTCAAATGGACACTAAATGAACTGTTGTAAGTAGAAGACTACCTGTAACGTCTGAAGTTGAACTTTGGACAGCACATATAAGACACATATCAGTACCTACTCATGTTTGTTTATCGTTGGATGGCTGTCTTCTTCAATTGCCCTAGACCAGCCTATTGTTTCCCTGCAGAAGTAGATAACTTGGAGTCATAGAGCCATTCAGCTGGAAGGGAGTCACTTCGGTCACAGACTCTATGTCCCTGATCAGGGCAGAAATCCAAATTTAAGTGTCCCCCAGCAATTGGCTGCCCACATTCCGCTTAAAGATCTAAGCACTGTACTTGAAAAATCGTTCCCTGCGGCCTTGATGCATATTGCCGTAACTCATCACCCAGTTGTAAGGGTGGAAAAGTTGATGGGGCTTATGGGAGCTTAGTGTGCCAGTGGAAAAAAAACACGCCTGGACCACATCTGCTCCAAATGAGGAATACCTGCATTTTAGAGGAACGCTTAATTTCCAGCATGTTCATAAGAGCGTTTTTCCCTTCAAATATCTAATGGGTTTTCTTCCATGCAAAACTCATTTTAGAATTGCCCCCCAAGTGTGATCCTCTTTCATTTATTGAAGAAACTAATTAAGCTCTTAATGGTTGAGCAGCCTATTTCTGCCTGATGGAGATGGATGATGGTACCTATTTTGGGTGTGAGATACAGCAGCGCTATTCTCCTGTTTTCCAACATCAGCGTGCAATTAATGGCTTGTTTCGAGCGCTGCAATGCAAGGCTCCTGCTGTCACTTCCCCTGCCCTAGACCCTCTTCCCCAAATCTTCAATTAGGAAGGTCTTACTTTTTTTTTAAAACCCAGCTGAGGCTACCTTAAATTATATCAAAAGTCCCTTGAATTTCTTTCAGAGCTTC
Source organism: Ahaetulla prasina (assembly GCF_028640845.1). Lineage (NCBI taxonomy): Eukaryota > Metazoa > Chordata > Lepidosauria > Squamata > Colubridae > Ahaetulla > Ahaetulla prasina. Next base: position 21,585,140 of record NC_080547.1, read on the forward strand.
AGATGAAATTCAGGTTTATAAGCAGAGTTATAAATCTGAGGTAAATTTTATTCTGATGTGGGCTGACATGCGTTTTTCAACCTTCTTCCACCATTATGGATTAATGTAGAATTTACAAGAAGGATTAATAGGCTTAAATTATACACAGTGGATGGGGATTTGAATTCACTCGCCTATCTCTCAGCCCGTCTAGTCCAAATTATACATGGACACCCTTCGCTACTGAGACAACTTTCCGAGTTCTGTTTTAACTTGTTGACATCTTACGAAGTAATAACTTATTTAAAATCCATTTACTTAGGAAATTGATATCTTGTTCTGCATCAACAAAGCTCCCAGGGCATTTTTATTATTATTATTTTTTTGCTGATAACTTAATGACATAAACATCCATGTTTTTAAATTAACACTGCTCGGGTTATGGCAGAATAAATAAATGCAGCGTAGCAGGGTGGGGGGAAAGGGATCTTTCAGCGGTATTCAAAAGCGTGCAACATTTTCAAGGAATTATCTTTTTAAATAAAGGCTATTGTGCTTGAACCTCCCTTCAAAGAAATAAATGGATCATTCGGAACCGAGTGTTTTTGTGTCTGTCGTAATTCTGAAACATTTCATCGTTTTGACATTACAATGGAACCCTCCCGAAAAGGTTATAACCCGGTTCTGATGTTTCAATGCAGCCAATGGTCACATGACTCACATTTCAGGTCCTCTGTAACTAAACGCATTTATGACTGTTTGCAGCAGGGGTGGTATTCACTTACCTTCACTACTGGTTTGCAAATGTGAGTGTGCACACATGTGCAGGGCCTTCGGCACATGCATAGAGCATCAAAAACATGGATAAATGGGAAATTATTATGTCCGGGCAGGTGGCTGCCGCTACCGGTTTGCCCAATCCGGATAGAACTGGCTGAATATCACCACTGGTTTGCAGCATCCTGCAGTCATCTGACTTACAACATTTTTGTCAAAACCAGCAATTCACTTTTGATTTTCAGCAAAAATGCTCCCTAGTGAACAATTGGTTTGTTCTGACCCAGGTCCCCAAACATGACAAACCCTCTGAAGTGAACTCAAAGATTCTTTATTGGGAGCACCAGCAGCGCCGGCAAAAAGTTTCTCTTTCAACGCAGGCTAACAAATCCAGCCGGCCGGAAGATGAATAGTTGTTTTCCACATCTATTCATCTCCACCCCCTGCCTTTTATTCCCAGAGCTAGGGTGGGGCCTCGCTAGCAGCGATGGCTCTTCCTTCCCCAGGATCGGCCAATAGATTTCCACTGCTCTCCTCTCCTCTGCCTTCTGCGCATCCACGTGTCAGGCACTGGACCTAGCTGTTCCTCCTCTTCCTCATCAGCCACCTCCAGACCTGGGGGCTGTTGACTGTCCATCCGAGAGCTGACGGATGGCCCAGGCTCCGCCTCTCTCTCTCTCTCTGTCAGTTCCATTCCCTCTTCCCCCTCAGAGCTCTCAGTTTGCCTTGCTACTGACCTTGACTTCCACACCTCCTCTTCCTCCTCTGATTTGGCTGCTGGAGGGGCCGGCAGCTGAAGGGCCACAACAGGGTTGCTTAACGTCCACTGCAAAAAAAGTTTATAAAATCAGAACAGTGAAGTGGTGACCATCATGACCTATGTCTGCAATGAGCTCCACAATGGTCATAAGTCAAGGACCACCCGTACAGATCAGTTGTTGTATTGCTACTTTCGCAGATCCTGGGTACTGTATTTTATTGAGGTATACAAATTTCTAATTCAGTTTGACAGATTTGGTACTGCTCTGTTGTTGCTGGGAGGCGAATGTAGAGCTGAAAACAGGTTTCAACTTCCTACCAGCCCAAAAAGTTTATAAGGTGACTATTGGCATTTTGCAGTCTCAGACTGTCTCTGCTGAACATCCAAGGTCATTATGAGATTCCTAAAGGGAATAACAGGGCTACCTTAGAAGAAAAGCAAGATATAAATGTAATCATGAAATATTACTTCCGTAATACTAGACTTTTTACAGAATTCCATGGGGAATACTAGAAAAATCATCTATTTGAAGGAAAAAATATATTCTAGATCTTTCTCGTCCTGTTTGGTTTAGATCTGCTTTTACATAGGTCATTACTGAGAGCCAGTCTGGTCTGATGGTTAAGGCAAAGGTGTCAAACTCGATTTCATTGAGGGCCCCATCAGGGTTGTGTTTGACCTTGGGGGGCCAGTGTGGGAGCAGCCAGGGTTGTCATGGCCAGCTCAACGACACTCATATCAGGGGCACCTGTGGTGTAAACTGGTTTCTGCCAGTGTAAACTGGTTTCCGAGCTCCATTTTAGGCTGCAACGGCCTCCTGCAACCCTCTGCCTGCAAAAATAGAGCTCAGGAGGGCTGCACGTTGTTAAGGGTAATCTGGGTTCACAACCAAGATTGTGGACTGTTGAGCAGAGCATCCTACGCATGAAAACGACTGAGACTGGTTGTATACAATAACAGTCACTTGCAGACGAACTGGGGTTTGATATTCCTTTACTTTTAGGGAAAAGGCAAAGTCATAGTCCAAAAATAATTCCAGGTCATACACATAGAAAGTCAGTCAGTCAGTCTTCTTACCAATGTAGACTTGTAAAAACAAACAAACAAGGTCTTCTTTCAGTTTGGCAAAACACAGTTCAATTCACAACAGTCAGTACCTTGAAGAATCAGTAACTACCCATGATCAAGCAACGATCATAAAGCTCAAATATATAGTTGCAGCATGTCATCAGGTTACAGTGCTGTAGCGTCCCTGTAGATTCCCAAACAAGCTATAATTTAGTAGTCCTTTTATACATTGGCCACAGAGCTCAACCAATCAGGATGCTTGCATGATGCAGCACAGCCTTAAAGCAATATCATGCCTTTCTACAAACATACATAGTTAGTTTATATATTGCCTGGACAACTAGTTAGGCAAATAACAATTTCCTGACACACTTGGCCCTTGCGAACTCCATTTTCAGCTGTGATGGCCTCCTGCAACCTCTACCAGTGAAAATGGAGCATGGGAAGGCCCTGTGCGGCCCTCCTGGGCTCCATTTTCACTGGCAGAGGCGCCACGAGCTGGTCCTTTGCTGTTTCAGGGTGACCCTGAAGGCCAGATCAAAGCACCCAGTGGGCCAGATCTGGCCTGTGGGCCTTGAGTTTGACATCCCTGAGTAAGGCTAGAAACCAGGAGACTGGGAGTTTAGGCATGAAAATAGCTAAGTGACTTTGGGTTAATCACTAGGAGATTGGGAATTCTACTTCTACCTTAGAGCTGAAAGCCAACTAGGTGACTTTGGGTCAATTGCTCTTTCTCAGCCCAGCTTACCTCACAGGGTTGTTCTTGTGCAGAAAATAGGAGGAGGGAAGGGTTTTGTGCATGTTTATCAGTTTGAATTATTTATAAAAAATAATAAATCTGGGATATGCATAAATATTTCACCCAGTGAGAGAATGGAGCTTAAACTGACGAGAATGAAAGGTTTCTTAATTTCCCTTGTTTTTTGCATAGAAAGACTCTTTAGCATATATATCTCAGCTGTCACTTCTGCGTTACAGTTAATTAATAAGAAATTATAGCAGGCACTGTAATGCATTACTTGGAGTCCTAATTATTACAAAAGGCCAGCATTATAACTAATGAAGCTTTGAAAACATAACAGTTAGCATCTGTCTTTGAACTTTTTTTCTGCTCCAAAACTTTTTAACTATCTGAGGGAGGGGGTAAAAAACCATCTTATTAGAGGAATGCTTAGAAGCACTGATAAGCTTCAAAAACACTATTTTATTTTGAAAGGGAAACCTAGAGCTCAACATTGTTATTAGATCATTATGAATTTATTTATTACTGTACCAGAGTAGGTGGTCTGAGTTGGAATCTGTCTTTCATAATTCAGTTCCAAATACCGTAAATTATCAGTAAATTATTTGTCAGTCCAAGAACGGTGAGAAGTTCCAGCTCAGATTAAACAAATTGGCACCAATTAAAAATGATTTTTTCTTCTGATAGAAACAGAACTTGTCCTGACATCTTTCACTATTATTTCCCAGAATAACAGCAATTAAAGTTACTATTGATTCAGTTCTTATTTCAAACTCTACCAATTCCTTTGCTTCCTGCTTGGTTTTGTGTATGCATTTTCCCCATTTATATATAATTATTTAAAAATATGTTTGTTAACTAAGACAATTAATTTGTATTATTCAGTGCTTACAAGCTGCATTAAACACTTGGTCTTTAAGAGAAATATGATTCCTTCCTAGTAGTGACAAGTTTAATACCTGCAATCTAAAAAAACTCATTTAAAATTACCTGTAGACATTTGGAAAAAGTAGAAGCAGCTAAGCTGACCTGGTATCCAAGCTGAAATAGCTTTACATTGATTTTATGCAGGGACTAAATTGATTTCTGGAGCACCTTGTTCTTCTATCACACAGTTATATTCTCTTTCATGTTTTTTATTTTAAAAAAAGTTGCATCTTCAACTGCTAATAAGGAGATGACAACGAATAATTTTCCTTGTGTTTCATGTAAAATTTTAATTGATCTGATCTTAGAATAGCTCTTAACTGCGCTCGATTTATTTGTCCTTGGCTGTGTCTTCTCTTAGCCCATATAGTAGAACCTTTGGTCACGATCATAATTCATCCCGTAACTTTGGTCGCAAACCAATTTGGTCGTGACCCGAATCTAATTTTGGAAATTTGGCACTTACAAAAAAAAAAAAAATGGTGCAGAAGAGGAAATCAGCCACCCCCCAAAAAAGTTTTGGGTCAGAACCCAATTTGATCGTGGTTAGAAACATTCTACTGTTCTACTGTATCTGGAGAAGCAAGTGAGAGGATCAATTTTTTTTTCTAAATGGATCCTTTTCAATTTTACACATGTCTTTGTGTTCTGCTTTCTAAATGTAGAAATAAAATGTTAGCCATTTAAAAATTACTAGACTGTTTTTTTCTTGCTGCGCCATTCTTCGTTCCCCATTGCTAGCTACTGAAGCTTGTAAAACAGTGCCATATCAACTGAGTTTTCCTCAGCAAGGCATGGTAGTATTTGTGCGTGGGAAATCCCACAGAGTGACCCCAGTGAGCAAAGCAAAGCTGATAGATGAAGCCTTTATTTCCATTATCAAAAACGGGTTGTGCGTATTAAGACTTTTGTCTATTATTTATATATTTTCCTGGGTATAAACAGTGGCGTGCTGGCTATCCCACCAAACTCCCGAACTGTGTTTTGAAAGCAAAACCTGCGGTTGAAAGCGTTTCAAGCTGCAATATTTTCCTAAGCTCCCCGTCCAAAATTCTTTTATGAGACCCTACATCCATGGTTAGACGTATTTCATAGGGTAGAATTTATAAAATATTTATAAAACGCTATTATGTTTCACGGATGGGAATGTATGCAAAAAAAAGTCTGGTTTTTTTTTGCTGGATCTCCATTCCCCACCCCCACCCCATTTCATTCTTCATTAAACAGGCTTGCCGATTCAGGATGAGCAGCTGATGTTTCCCCAATAAAGTAATTAGTAGGAAATGATCTCATGACAACCTTTCTCTGACATATCTGATATGATTGAAATATCCTTGAAAGCTTAGATAATGATTGGTGATTGGTCTCATTCGAGACAATGACGAATCCGCATATAGACGAGAGGTCGAACGACTAGCCTTGTGGTGCAACCAAAACAATCTGGAACTGAACACACTCAAAACCGTAGAAATGGTGGTAGACTTTAGGAAAAACCCTTCCATACTTCCACCTCTCACAATACTTGACAACACAGTATCAACAGTAGAAACCTTCAAATTTCTGGGTTCTATCATATCGCAAGATCTCAAATGGACAGCTAACATCAAAAACATCATTAAAAAAGGACAACAAAGAATGTTCTTTCTGCGCCAACTCAGTAAGCTCAAACTGCCCAAGGAGCTGCTGATCCAATTCTACAGAGGAATTATTGAGTCTGTCATTTGCACCTCTATAACTGTCTGGTTCGGTTCTGCAACCCAACAAGAAAAACACAGACTTCAGAGGATAATTAGAACTGCAGAAAAAATAATTGCTACCAACTTGCCTTCCATTGAGGACCTGTATACTGCACGAATCAAGAAGAGGGCCGTGAAAATATTTGCAGACTCCTCGCATCCTGGACATAAACTGTTTCAACTCCTACCCTCAAAACGACGCTATAGAGCACTGCACACCAGAACAACTAGACGCAAGAACAGTTTTTTCCCGAAGGCCATCACTCTGCTAAACAAATAATTCCCTCAACACTGTCAGACTATTTACTGAATCTGCACTACTATTAATCGTTTCATAGTTCCCATCACCAATCTCTTTCCACTTATGACTGTATGACTATAACTTGTTGCTGGCAATCCTTATGATTTATATTGATATATTGATCATCAATTGTGTTGTAAATGTTGTACCTTGATGAATGTATCTTTTCTTTTATGTACACTGAGAGCATATGCACCAAGACAAATTCCTTGTGTGTCCAATCACACTTGGCCAATAAAATTCTATTCTTCTATTCTAATGAAAGGTAACAACAATAGGCACAGTGGGGAGGGAAAAACAGCAAGGATGTTTCTCTTTTGCAATCCCTTTTTAATTGTAAAAGAATCTCATATTTGGAAGGCAGGATATAAATTTAATAAGTAAAACGGAAGTTTGACAATTCTTTCCCACCTATCTATAAATCCCACTGTTAAGAAAATCACCAGCATTTGCAGGCAGGGTGAGAGGCGAATTTATTTTGAAATTCTGGATTTAGGAGAAAAACATTCTCCTTCTCTCTCTTTATCTTGTTCCACTCTTACGTACCATTGCAATCCTTGATAATAGTTTAAATATAATAATAATAATAATAATAATAATAATAATAATAATAATAATAATAATAATAATAATAATAATAATAATTTAATTTTTATACCGCCCTTCTCCCGAAGGACTCAGGGCGGTGAACAGGCAGATAAAATAATACCATATATTACAATAAAAACACTCTTTAAAAAACTTATTCAATATGGCCTAAAATTTAAAATACAATACAAAATATAAAATAAACCCCAATAAAATCCATATATAAAAAACCCTATTTAAGCCAGTCCTGCTCGGAAGAATAGATACGTCTTCAGCTCGCGGCGAAAGGTCCGGAGGTCAGGAAGTTGTCGAAGTCCTGGGGGAAGCTCATTCCAGAGGGTAGGTGCCCCCACAGAGAAGGCTCTCCCCCTGGGGGTCGCCAGCCTACACTGTTTGGCTGACGGCACCCTGAGAAGACCCTCTCTATGGGAGCGTACCAGCCGGTGGGAGGCATGTGGTAGCAGAAGGCGGTCCCGAAGATATCCCGGTCCTATGCCATGGAGCGCTTTAAAGGTGGTAACCAGCACCTTGAAGTGCACTCGGAAAACCACAGGTAGCCAGTGCAGCCTGCGCAGGATCGGTGTTATATGGGAGCCACAAGTGGCTCCCTCTATCACCCGCGCGGCTGCATTCTGAACCAACTGAGGTCTCCGGGTGCACCTCAAGGGGAGCCTCATGTAGAGAGCATTGCAGTAGTCCAGGCGAGAAGTGACGAGGGTGTGAGTGACCGTGCATAAGGCATCCTGGTCTAGAAATATGTTTCTTTAACATTAATCTGATGAGCGGTGCTGTGGCCTAGAGGTGAAGATGCTCGCCTCCCACTTGGAAGGTTGAGAGTTCAATCCAGGGGTGAAATCTAAAAAATTTGTGGGCGTGGCTTAAATGGTGGGCATGGCTTGGTGGTCAGGTGATTGAGTGGGCGTGGCCAATAACAATAAATAACAGTGAGCGAAACCGAAAGAAGCAGGAAGCTGCCAAGTAGGGACTGGGCAATTGGGTGGGCATGGGTGGGGGCGGGGGGTAGGGATTTTTGCTACCGGTTTTCTGAACTACCCAACCCCATCACTACTGGATCACCCGATCCGGTCCGAACCGGGAGCATTTCACTCCTGGTTCAATCCTAGGTAGCAGCAGTTGTTTCTCTGTCAGGGCACAAGGAGAAAATATCTGCTGCAAACTCCACATAGGTGTCAGGAAAGGCATCTGGCCAGGAAATGCTCAGCTCCATTCAGTCTCCCAGACTCCACCCTGAAGAAAGGGATTAAAGGGGTCAATTAAAATAAAATAAAATATGACAATGTGAACAAGGAACTTTATTGAAGTAATGGCAGAAGGAACATTTTGATGGGCTTCAAGGGTCAAGAAGTTAACTATTAACAGCAATAGAACCATGCTAGATGCATAAATCACAGTATTTATTAAATTTTAGGCACTTAATAAAGGACGTGGGGATTATGTATGTATTAGGAATGTATGTTAGGTATAAATCTGTTTTAGCTGAGTGCTATATCTTCAGTGGCATGGGAAATATCCAATAAATTTAAGAATAGAAAAGCAAGAAGACAGAGTGGAGGAACAAGAGGGAAGAAATACAGAGCAAGCCCCTGGTCTTTTGAAACCCAAAATGGCCATGAAAATGTGAAAAGGCTTTGCTTCAGAAAGCTACAGTAACAAAAATACAAAACGACAGAAAAAGAAATGCTGCAGGAAGTCAGTTTAGGATTAGGATTATAAGAAGAGACCACAGAGTCAGGTAAAGTATTCCAAGCACTGATGATTCTGTTACAGAAGTCATATTTTCTGCAATCTAGATTAAAGCGGTTGACATTAAGTTTAAATCTATTAGTTGCTCTAGTATTATTGCAATTAAAGCTGAAGTAGTCTTTAACAGGAAGGACATTACAATTGATGATTCTGTGAGTTAAACTTAGGTCTTGTCGAAGGCGATGGAGTTCCAAGTTTTCTAAGCCTAGGATTTCAAGTCTGGTGGGATAAGGTATTTTATTGTTTTCAGAGGAATGGAGAACTCTTCTTGTAAAATATTTCTGGACACGTTCAATTGTATTGATGTCAGAGATGTGGTGAGGGTTCCAAACAGGCGAGCTGTATTCTAGAATTGGTCTAGCAAATGTTTTATATGCTCTGGTTAGTAGTGTGGTGGTTTTGGAAAAGAAGCTATGCAAAATTAGGTTTACAACTCTTAGAGCTTTTTTTATTGAAGATAAAAATATATGGATATGGATAGGTATTCAAATTGAATAAACAAAACAAATTATAATTTTTCATTGTATCACCATAGTCAAGTCACCTTTAAAAATCATCCCAGCCCACACAGTCTTCCTTAAAGAAGCAAACTCACTGGCTAATTATGCATCGTTTGTAGCTTGGTTGTTGATTTGTGCATTTGTACTTTTTGATTCCAGTGAGCTACAGCTGAGCAGAACAATATTGATGATATTTTGACTGTATCGCAGCGGCCCATGCTAATCAAAACAATACAGGGTCACCGGGAAGGAGAGACATTCAATTATGCAGTTTGAATTATGATGACTGATTGGGTTGCTGGGAGATAAATAATAGGTTTGTGAGATGACCTTCACAATAGACCACCATGCTTGAACAAAATGTTCTCAGCAGGCAAACAAAATCCTTGAGCAGGATATTCTTTCAAGGCGAAGTAGAAGTGGCAATCAATACAAATATTCAGTGGTGGGTTTCACATATTCTTACTAACTGTTCCACGCATGTGCTCGGCCTCGAAAACATAGCTAAATAGGACGGCATTATGCTGGGGAGGATGGGCAGGCCCATCCGTAGTCATCGCTACCCCGCCTACCGTCTCCGCTACCAGTTCACCCGAACCGATCCGAGCCGGCTGAATGCTACCGCTGCACATATATTTTTTTTGAAAAGATTTTTTTTTAATTTTTACAACAAACAAACATAAAAACATCTTCAATCCAAATACAGTGTGTCGGTGAGCAGATTACAAATCTTTGTGCAATTTCAACATATACATATCATAAATTTATCTAATCTTACATTATGCCAATCTTTTCTTAATACATCATTCATGCCATCATCTTAAACCAATTTAATTCAAAATTTTCCCTTATAATAACCTTTCTCAAATCTTTTTTATTGTATCTTCCATTCTAACCATTGATAAAATAAATCCCATATCTAATAGTATTGTTTATCTTCCTATTCTCTAATTTCAAATGTCAATTTACTCATTTCTGCACATTCCATTATTTTTCGAATAATTTCATCTTGCAAAGGTAATTTCTCACTTTTCCAATTTTAAGCAAACACAAGCCTAGCTGCTGTTACAACATTCACAATCAAATATCTCACTTCTCTGCTATATGTTTCAGGTATAATCCCCAATAGAAAAACTTCTGATTTAAAGTCTATGTGTTTTTTGATCATTTTTTCCAACCATGTGTATATTTTAGTCCAGTATCTCTTAGGTTCCACGCATGTCCACCACATATGGTAATATGAACCAGGTATCTGATGACGCTTCCAACATTTTTCGGATTTGTCCTTTAACATTCTAGAAATTCTTGTCAGTGCCACCTGTAAAACATTTTATACAAATTCTCTTTATATGCAGTAGACATTGTCACATATTGTGCATGTTGCAGAGAAAGTGCTTCCAATTCTTCAAAACTTCCAAAATCAAAATTTGTTTTATATGATCCAGCATAATAATGAATGTGTTCCATTATGGCCCCATCTTGAGAACCAGATTTGAAATGCTCACTCCTCTCTGGGTCGCCAGTCCTAACACCCAGGAAGTAAAAGTAAAAGAAAAATAATTCCTTGGAGCTATCAATCCTAATTTTATGTCAAGGAGTAAGTAACAAGGTGCCCAGTGCCTTAATTGATGATAATTTTGTTTAGCTCTGATCCCAACTTTTCATAAAGGAAACGTTGCATTGAGAAGAGTGAAGCACTCATGTCTGACTTCATTTGTCTAAAACACAGAACAAACCAAGGAAAGATATGTTGCTAAGGGACATCCTGGGAGACAGAGGCCAAAGGTCATGAGAATGAATCTTACCAGCTGATCCTCTGATAAAGGAAAGTATTTTTCTTTCCCATACTATTCCACCTTAATTCCATGTCATTCTTCTGCCCAAGAAGATATTTTATTTAATTAAATTTATTGGCTGCCCAATTCCAGCAGACTCTTGCCACCATATAAGGTAAAGGTAAGGGTTCCCTTTGAACATACGTGCTAGTTGTTCCCTACTCTAGGGGGTGGTGTTCATCTCCATTTCAAAGCCGAAGAGACAGTGCTGTCCGAAGACATCTTCGTGGTCATGTGACCGGCCTGATTAAATGCCAAATGTACACGGAACCTTGTTACCTTCCCACCAAAGGTGGTCCCTATTTTTCTACTTGCATTTTTTACGTGCTTTCGAACTGCTAGGTTGGCAGAAGCTGGGACAAGTAATGGGAGCTCACCCCATTACGTGTCACTAGGGATTCGAACCACTGACCTGCCGACCTTTCGATCGACAAGCTGAGGGTCTTAGCCACTGAGCCACTGCGTCCCCTTTGGCCACCATATAGAAGTGTGAAAAACATAAAAAAACCCAGCTACAATATTACATTACACAGGCAACCCAGGCTAAAATAATCTAATAGATGGAAAAAAAACCAAGACAAAACAGAGGCCTTTGAACAATTATCAACCACAGACCTGGGGCCAAAGCCGGATTTTCAAAGCTCACTGAATCCCTTGGAGAGAGGATGCTATCCTTATTATTATTTTTCGAATAATTTCATCTTGCAAAGGTAATTTCTCACTTTTCCAATTTTAAGCAAACACAAGCCTAGCTGCTGTTACAACATTCACAATCAAATATCTCACTTCTCTGCTATATGTTTCAGGTATAATCCCCAATAGAAAAACTTCTGATTTAAAGTCTATGTGTTTTTTGATCATTTTTTCCAACCATGTGTATATTTTAGTCCAGTATCTCTTAGGTTCCACGCATGTCCACCACATATGGTAATATGAACCAGGTATCTGATGACGCTTCCAACATTTTTCGGATTTGTCCTTTAACATTCTAGAAATTCTTGTCAGTGCCACCTGTAAAACATTTTATACAAATTCTCTTTATATGCAGTAGACATTGTCACATATTGTGCATGTTGCAGAGAAAGTGCTTCCAATTCTTCAAAACTTCCAAAATCAAAATTTGTTTTATATGATCCAGCATAATAATGAATGTGTTCCATTATGGCCCCATCTTGAGAACCAGATTTGAAATGCTCACTCCTCTCTGGGTCGCCAGTCCTAACACCCAGGAAGTAAAAGTAAAAGAAAAATAATTCCTTGGAGCTATCAATCCTAATTTTTATGTCAAGGAGTAAGTAACAAGGTGCCCAGTGCCTTAATTGATGATAATTTTGTTTAGCTACGATCCCAACTTTTCATAAAGGAAACGTTGCATTGAGAAGAGTGAAGCACTCATGTCTGACTTCATTTGTCTAAAACACAGAACAAACCAAGGAAAGATATGTTGCTAAGGGACATCCTGGGAGACAGAGAGGCCAAAGGTCATGAGAATGAATCTTACCAGCTGATCCTCTGATAAAGGAAAGTATTTTTCTTTCCCATACTATTCCACCTTAATTCCATGTCATTCTTCTGCCCAAGAAGATATTTTATTTAATTAAATTTATTGGCTGCCCAATTCCAGCAGACTCTTGCCACCATATAAGGTAAAGGTAAGGGTTCCCTTTGAACATACGTGCTAGTTGTTCCCTACTCTAGGGGGTGGTGTTCATCTCCATTTCAAAGCCGAAGAGACAGTGCTGTCCGAAGACATCTTCGTGGTCATGTGACCGGCCTGATTAAATGCCAAATGTACACGGAACCTTGTTACCTTCCCACCAAAGGTGGTCCCTATTTTTCTACTTGCATTTTTTACGTGCTTTCGAACTGCTAGGTTGGCAGAAGCTGGGACAAGTAATGGGAGCTCACCCCATTACGTGTCACTAGGGATTCGAACCACTGACCTGCCGACCTTTCGATCGACAAGCTGAGGGTCTTAGCCACTGAGCCACTGCGTCCCCTTTGGCCACCATATAGAAGTGTGAAAAACATAAAAAAACCCAGCTACAATATTACATTACACAGGCAACCCAGGCTAAAATAATCTAATAGATGGAAAAAAAACCAAGACAAAACAGAGGCCTTTGAACAATTATCAACCACAGACCTGGGGCCAAAGCCGGATTTTCAAAGCTCACTGAATCCCTTGGAGAGAGGATGCTATCCTTATTATTATTTTTTTGCAGAAATGCTGTTGGGGATAGGTGCAACAGAGGAGACATGCTTTCTGGACCCCACAAAAGGGCAACATTTAAGGCAGTGGAATGGAGTGTGCCCAGTGGTGGGTTTCAATATTTTTTACTACTGGTTCTGTGGGCGTGGCTTGGTGGGTGTGGCTTGGTGAGCATGAAAGGAGAAGGATACTACAAATTCCCCATTTCCTCCTGATCAGCTGGGACTTGGAAGGCAGAGAATAGATGGGGGTGGGGCCTGTCAGAATTTTTACTACCGGTTCTCCGAACTACTCAAAATTTCCACTACCGGTTCTCCAGAACTGGTCAGAACCTGCTGAAACCCACCTCTGAGCGCACCCACTCTACTGGATCGCAATAGGTAGGCAAAAAGAGTTGGAGATAATTGGTCTCTCAGATATCCAGGCCGTGTGCAAGGCTAGGCTTTTCAGGTAATAACTAACACCTTGAATTGAAGTAGGAAGCCAATCGGCAGCCAATGAAGCTCATGTAGCAGTTATCCAACATCATCTTAAAAATTTCCTTGGCATTGTGATGGGCAGCTGTTACTGCTTGCACTGCTGCATTCTGAGCCAGGTGGTCTTCAGGGGAAGCCATAACAACAACAACAACAACAACAACAACAACAACAACAACAACAACAGAGTTGGAAGGGATCTTGGAGATCTTCTAGTCCAACCTCCTGGTTAGGCAGGAAACCCTACACTACTTCAGACAAATGGTTATCCAACATTTGCTTAAAAACATCCAGTGTTGGAGCTTTCACAACTTCTGGAAGCAAGTTGTTCTACTTATTAATTGTTCTCACTGTCAGGAAATTTCTCCTTAGTTTTAAGTCGCTTCTCTCCTTGATTAATTTCCACCCGTTGCTTCTTGTCCTACCCACAGGTACTTTATACAGCAGGGGTATCAAACACAAGGCCCGCAGGCTGGATCCAACCTGCAATGTGATTGGATCTGGCCCGCGGGGCCGTCCTGGAAAATGTAAGAGGCCAGCCTGTGTAGCTTCAGGCCCGTCTACCCAATGCAAAGAGGAAACATTGGGCCAGCATGGCTTCAGCCCAGTCTACTCAGTGTGAGGAGGAAACATGCCAGCAGTTTGGGGTGTGGCGTCAAGCTGGTCACGCCCACCCTGTAAGCGATGCCCAACAGTCAGCCAGACACACACTCCCCGAGGTCAACCACAGCCCTGATTTGGCCCTCAATTTTTTTTTTTTTAACTGGGAATTATCACGGACTGTACAGTAACTGAGACTAAATTGATTTTAAATCTAATAACAGCGGCAAGATTACTGATAGAACAGTATTGGAAGAAAAAAGAACTACCTACAATAGAAGAATGGATATTGAAAGTTGCTAATTTGGCTGAGATGGCAAAAATCTCAGCCTTTTTGAAAGACAATACGCAAGAAAGATACTTAAATGAATGGAAAAAATGGATTGACTATATTCAAAGTAGATATCAGATTAAGAGATATCAGACCGCCTTTGAATGATTAGGATGTATTATTTCTGATTGCTATGGGGGAGATTAGGATTTGATGAGAATTGCAGGAGTATAACTGAGTTAGGAGGGAAACTTTTTAGCATATGTTTGTTTTATTTTTAAACTATACCTTGTGTTTGTTCCGGGAAGTTGGGGGAAGGGGGTTTGAAGGAGGGGAGGGTGGGTACGGGGGGAGGGGGAAAAGGGGGGAAGCTTTTTTTTTTGTAAAAACTTTTTCAATTAAAAAAAATTGAGTTTGATACCCTTGTTATAGAGCAGATGTCTCCAACCTTGGCAACTTTAAGACTTGTGGACTTCAACTCCCAGAATTCCTCAGTGAGCTTTGCTGGCTAAGGAACTCTGGGAGTTGAAGTCCACATGTCTTAAAGTTGCCAAGATTGGAGACCCCTGAATTGCAGCAGTCCCAATCCTGACTGTTTTCAAGTGCAGTGCCTGACTCTGCACTTGTTTAACTCTTTTTTTTTTCCCCTGTAAAAGAAACCTTAACAAATTGTGTTAATGAACCTAGCAGGTGTGTGTGAGTGAGTGAGAGACGGGTTGATGGTTCAGAAAGATTAATGACTTATTAACTCACCGAACGTAGGGGGAAAAATATCCAAAGCTGCTTTTCCTACTAGAGACAAGTTCTCTGGCAAGTTATTCTGCATAATTAATTATAAAAGTGATCATTTGTACATCGCTATATTTTCATTCCAACATTAAAGTGAAACTCTGATTCCAAACAGCCTCAGGCTGGAGAATTGCTGAGCGTCTGATGGGAAATGAACAACAAATGCTCTAGAGGTCTTTTTCTATAGAGGGGAAACCTGTTTAAAGTGTCTAGGTATTGTATGAGTAAGACTCAAGGTCATTGTGATGGTATAGGCCTTCTTCAATGCAATGCAATGCAATACAAACCAATACAATGCCATGCCATGCCATGCCACACAATACCACACAATACAATACCACATAATACAACACCACACAATACAATGCCACATAATACCACACAATACAACACACCACCACACAATACCACACCAGACAGCACCATAGCACACATCACAGCACACACTACGGCACACCCCACTGCAACACACCCCACCACATGGCACACTACAACACCCCACCCCATACCAACACACCACCACAACACACCACCACCACACCCAATACAATACTCTTTATTGGCCAAATCTGATTGCACATAAGGAATTTGTCTCCATTGCATAAACTTATATAATATAATAACAAAATTGGAAGGGACTTTGGAGGTCTTCTAGTCCAACCCACTGCCGAGGCAGGAAACCCTACACCATTTCAGACAAATGGCTATCCAACATTTTCTTAAAAATTTCCAGTGTTGGAGCATTCACAACTTCTGAAGGCAAGTCGTTCCACTTATTAATTGTTCTAACTGTCAGGAAATTTCTCCTTAGTTCTAAGTTGCTTCTTTCCTTGATCAGTTTCCACCCATTGCTTCTTGTTCTACCCTCAGGTGCTTTGGAGAAGAGCCCAACTCCCTCTTCTCTGTGGCAACCTCTGAGATATTGGAACACTTCTATCATGTCTCCCCTAGTCCTTCTTTTCATTAAATTCTTTTCATTAAACTCTTAGTGTACATGCAAACTAAGCTCTAAACAGAACCTCTCAGTGTACAAAGAAACAACAATCAAGGTAATATAAGCATAAATACCAATAGTAGATGGTAACAGGAAAAAATCAGAAGGATATTAGAAATACAGCCCTACCACATAGGTAAATATCCTTAGACATAAGACGTGGCTATGGGAATTAGGTATTTAGTAGAATGATGGCATGAGGGGGGGAAATTGTGTCTGTGTCTGATTGTTTTGGCATGCAGTGCCCTTAACGGCATCCCGAGGGGAGGGATTGTAACAGTTCATGTCCAGGATGTGAGAGTTCGGTAAATATTTCTCAGCCCTCTTTCTGCAAATAATTGTTAGTTGCTAATTTTATGAAACAGAGGGATTAAGGTAGAGACTATTCAAGTAATGGGTAATATACAATTTCCAATATTTAAATCCAGGGTGACATCCAATGATGGGTTTCAAAATTTTTTACTACTGGTTCTGTGGGTGTGGCTTGGTGGGCATGGCTCGGTGGGCATGTCAGGGGAAGGATACTGTAAAATCTTCATTCTCTCCTCACTCCAGGGGAAGGATACTGTAAAATCTCCATTCCCTTCTCACTCCAGGGGAAGGATACTGCAAAATCCCCATTTCCTCCCGATCAGCTGGGACTTGGGAGGCAGAGAATAGATGGGGGCGGGGCCAGTCATAATTTTTACTACCAGTTCTCCGAACTACTCAAAATATCTGCTATTGGTTCTCCAGAACTGGTCAGAACCTGCTGAAACCCACTTCTGGTGACATCCCTTAATATTTCTATGATTGTACGGAGAGATATCAAAGCATATAATAAATTACAATTAATGTATTATTTGACACTTTCCTGAAAATATTTATCAATAGTTGTTAAGGTCCAATTTGGGGCTGCAGTGGCTCACATGGTAAGACGCTGGGCCTGCACACCGCTGAGGTCGGCGACTCGATTCCCATGAGCGAATAAACAACGTAGAAACAAGAAAGGAAACTCCCCCAATTGCCTATCGGCATTCAGGCATCCCATGGGTAAAGATAACACCATCTGAAAAAAATCATTTCACCGAGGCAGCCAGCTACCTCGGTGATCCCTGGCTAACACGTTCCGTACACTAAAAAAAAAAAAAGGTACAATTTGAAAATAAAATGGCTGTACTTCCCCCAGTCTTTTCTTCAGTGTATTAAAGTAACTCCTTGACTGGTTTATAAGTGACTGAGGGACATGTAAAATACTTATACTTAATCCCTCTGTCATATTTACGTTTGTTCTTTCCTTTCTGTAACATTGGCATTACCTAAAACTGATTGTATGTACAGTATTGTGACATGGTTCTCTCTGTTCCATGTGCCATGATTGGATATGTCGTGTCCCACTCCTCCGCTGACGGCCGGGTCAGGGAAATCCGAATCAGGCTTGCCTCTGCAGCTCTGCCCAAAGTCCTAGCAAAGTCCTCAAAGCAGGCAGGAGACCAGTAAGTGACTTCAGCAAGATAAGTTCGACTTTGCCTGACTCAGAGACTGCCAGAAAGCAGATCCTTTATATAGGCCATGGGGTGTGGCTCCATGACTCAGCACTCATTAAGGCCTGCCCCTCCCTTCCTTCTGTTGCCTCCGCCTATCCAATCTTCTGATGCGAGGGTCACTCCAATCAGCTGTTGGTAATAAACCCTCCTCAGGCTCACATGCTGTGGAGGAGGGGGAGGGGTCTAGCTGCGCCGTTTGCCTGGGCATGGAGCCAGGGCTGGGGCCGGGGGATGCTCCCTCCTCTGCAGCCTGCTTGGGCATGGAGCCAGGGCTGGGACCGGGAGGTGCCCCCTCCTCTGCAGCTTGTCTGGGCATGGAGCCAGAACTGGGGCCGGGAGGCATACATTCCTCCGTGTTCGGGAGCAGATAAGCAGACCCCGGCTGCGGTGAGAGCGGACAAGACACAACAGGATAGACCCGTGATGGCGAACCTATGGCATGCGTTCCAGAGGTGGCACACAGAGCCCTCTCTATGGGCACATGCGCCATTGCCAGCTGCTCTTTGGGTTTCCAGTGTGCGCATGCATGCCGGCCCACTGGTCCTCATGCGCACTGGAGCGCCAGAAACCCGAAGAGCAGCTGGTGTGCGTGTTCCAGTTTGGGCACTCAATGCCAAAAAGGTTCGCCATCGCTGGGATAGACTAATAATATTCTTAATTCTGTAGGAAAGAAGTGCAATCTTGAAAAGTGAGGAATAAGTGCAAGTGAACCATTTTTGAAACCAAAATGGAAAAAAAAATACAAACAAGGAATCTGTCTTTGTTTTTCAGAAATTTCCATCCTGATAAATTCTACCTTTAGCATATCATTTTGCAGCCGCACAGCCACATGCATACATAAGAGAGAGAGAGAGAGGGAGGAAGGGAGGGAGGGAGGGAAAAAGAAAGGAGCAAAAAATGAAATTCGTTGGTTGCAGCTATAATTACAGTCTATTTCTCCATGGAAGGCTCTGCTAACTTGTTTCTGACTGCAGTTTCAGCCCTTCCTAGCCTACTGTTGACGGTGCCTTGTTATCATGATAAAATAGAATTCTCGGTTATGATAACGAATGGCCTTCAAGGCCCCTTATCCCTATGATTTGTTATCCAGTGGGAACCCAGATCTTGTGCCTCAGAGCATGGTCACAACAGGAATGGAAAGAAGCGAATGTGATAATGAGGTTGCCTCTGAGATGGGGGAGAGCGGGGTGAAGTGGGAATTTTCATGACAGCACATTCTTCTCAGCAGACTTTCTGCGAGAGACTTAGATAGCACGGGTGGGAGGAAGAAACCTTTACAGGGCAAAAATAAAACCATCACAATTAAATAGAAGTATAAAAGCTGGAGCAGTTCATGGTATCATTGGAACACTCTCCAAAACAGCTCAGTTTCCAAAGCTTTCCTGAAAGCTACCAAGGTGGGGACAGATGGATCTCCACTGGAAGCAGGGAGCTTGTCACTAAAAAGCAGCGTTCCTCACTTTTGGCTCCTATGACTTTCCAGATGCACGAGTCTACAAAGAGTTGTCCCCTGAGCAGACAGGGCCAATTCAGATAGGAACAGATGGTCCTGCAGGTACCCAAGAGCCAAGCCATAAAAGCATCAAAAGTTTAGAGTAGCCTTTCAAATTGTACCAGGAAACCAGATAGCAACCAGGACATAGCCTATAATACTACTGTGTTTCCCCGAAAATAAGACCCTGTCTTATAGTTTTTTAACCCCAAAATAAGTACTTGGCCTTATTTTTGGGGAGGTCTTATTATTTTGGGGTGCATGGAGCAAGATGGGGCTCCTTTTGCTGTCTTACCTGATTTCCAGCTCTGTCTCACTAACCCTAACCAGAGGAAATAGTGTATCAGCAGCTCCTTGGGCAGTTTGAACTTTCTGAGTTGGCGCAGAAAGAATATTCTTTGTTGTGCTTTTTTGATGATGTTACACATGTGTTTAAATATTTTAGAATAGAATAGAATAGAATAGAATAGAATAGAATAGAATAGAATAGAATAGAATAGAATAGAATAGAATAGAATCTTTTATTGGCCAAGTGTGATTGGACACACAAGAAATTTGTCTTGGTGCATACACTCTCAGTGTACATAAAAGAAAAGATACGTTCATCAACAATTCTAAGGTACAACACTTAATTATAGTCATAGGGTACAAATAAGCAATCAGGAAACAATCAAGTTCAATATAATCAAGCACCAAAGTTATAGTCATACAGTCATAAGTGGGAGGAGATGGATGATGGGAATGATGAGAAGATTTAAAGTAGTGCAGATTTAGTAAATAGTTTGACAGTGTTGAGGGAATTATTTGTTTAGCAGAGTGATGGTGTTCGGGAAGAAACTGTACTTGTGTCTAGTTATTCTGGTGTTCAGTGCTCTGTAGCGTCGTTTTGAGGGTAGGAGTTGCAACAGTTTATATCTAGGATGTGAGGGATCTGTAAATATTTTCATAGCCCTCTTTTTGATTCGTGCAGTATACAGGTCCTCAGTGGAAGGCAGGTTGGTAGTAATTGTTTTTTCTGCAGTTCTAATTATCCTCTGAAGTTTGTGTCTGTCTTGTTGGGTTGTAGAACCAAGCCAGACAGTTATAGAGGTGCAGATGACAGACTCAATAATTCCTCTGTAGAACTGTATCAGCAGCTCCTTGGGCAGTTTGAACTTTCTGAGTTGGCGCAGAAAGAATATTCTTTGTTGTGCTTTTTTGATGATGTTTTTGATATTAGCTGTCCATTTTAGATTTTGTGATATTTAGATTTTTCGGCAAGGGATTATTTTCAGGGGGGCTTATTTTAAGCACATGAGCTCAAAAGCCCGATTGGGCTTATTATCAGGGGAAGTCTTATTTTCGGGGAAACACAGCCCAGTTAAAACATGTATTAAAACATGTATTTTTGCACTTGTAATCCAAGCACATTGCAGTTGTCTGACCAAGCATTAATAATGGTGTGAATTGTAGTCAGGTCATCCCAGGGCAGGTAAAGTCACAATTAGTGTGTACCAGGGTTACACCTTAGGGTATATTTATAAATAGACCTTCTTCTAGAGTGCTGCATATTTAATCTACCTCTACTGTCCTGATAGCCTTTATGTTTTTTAAAGACCATCTGATCCAAGTCATAAAAGGTAGTTTTTCAAAAGACAACTGGGCTTTCTTTTTCCTTGAAGACATTTTGCTTCTCATCCAAGAAGCTTCTCCAGTTCTGACTGAATGGTGGAGAATGGAAGGACTGGTCAAAACTGAAGAAGCTTCTTGCATGAGAAGTGAAACATCTTGTTGTGACCCAGGCCCAAGTAGGTAGTAATAAACTCAGTCCATGAAAAAACAAACAAACTTTATTCGAACAGCTGGGAATTACTTCATTCCCAGCGTCATTCAACTCAAAGTAAAACAAAGGCCTCCCAACACAAATTCTTCAGTTATCTCGCAAACCTTGGTCCAATTAGATAAACTGCCAAAGGCCCTTCCTGGCAAACATCCAGAAGCCACAAAAACAAAGACGTAGATGAAGCAGAAGATGAAGCAGAAGATGCAGCTACAGTGTTGTTTTCCGGCAAAGGCCAAACGCCGGTGCTGGTCTACTTTAAGCCTTATGGGAGGGGCCAATCATCTCTTGGCCCTACTCCTGAGTTGTCCTTTTTGCTTGAGCTGCTCTTGCCTTCTGGCAGCTCTTCTCATGTGTGCATTAGGAACAGGCTCCTCCTGTTCCTCTTCCTCACTACTATCAGTCTCTGGAGGCTCTGGAGTCTGCACCTCACTTCCCGATGGCCCTGGCCTCACCTCAGCCTCATCGCTGTCTGACTCCATTGCCAGCTCCGTAGACTGCTGATGGACCACAATACCTCTTCAAGGAAAAACAAAGGAAGTCCAGTTGTATTTTGAAAAATAAATATTTTTGGGACAGCCATGACAGCCTGGATGAATGAGAATCCTCATAGACATCTGATCCAAGGATGTTCTGTTCAAAAGGAGATGTAGCACAGCCCTTTCCAAAACTCCTAGTAGCTTCCCCCGCATTGGCAGTTTCTCACATCCACATCCACTTTTCCACCTGCAGGGTCCATGCCACAAGTAGCAGAAGACAGTCTAGATACCATTCTATCCAGGTCGGAAGGGGTCCCAGATAATATGACCTGGAAGTATCCTAGTCATCTCTAAAGATTCTGCCCATGGATCAGGGGTGAAATCCAGCAGGTTCTGACAGGTTCGGTAGAATCGGTAGCGGAAATTTTGTGTAGTTCAGAGAACCGGCAAATACCACCTCTGGCTGGCCTCAGAGTGCGGTGGGAATGGAGATTTTGCAATATCCTTCCCCCAGGAGTGTTACTTAGATTAATTCCATCATACTCTTAGAAATCTCTTCTTTCTTGACTAAGAATAGACTAAGAAATCTGAATAGTCTGCTGGTGAATGGTTGTGAGCTTTTTTTTTAAAAAAAAAAAACCTGTTCATAAAATGTACAAGGAAAAGAAATACCTTATAGATGTTCGGAATCACTTTAAAAGAGGTCCTTCACCTTATTTCATACATAAGAGGGAATACATCTTCCGAGACATAATACTTAAAAGAAGTCAAGCATGCACTTTTCACTAATATTGTTTTATTCATATGCAGATTTAAAACTTGCAGGAGTCTATGCCCTATTAGTCTGTATTGCAACCGTACCACTTCACTACCAGGGCAGAATATCTGCCCCAGAGAAGCTGTTGTTTACTGATAAGAAAGAAAGGAAAAAAAGAAAACGAGCAATGCCTGAAGCCAGTCAGGTTCATCATTCTCTAGTTTTAAGTACTGCACCCAGGCGCCTGAGATACATGCCTATGTATGAAGGAAAGGATGGAAACAAAACTGCATATGCGTTTGGAGTAATTGTTGTTTTCTTTAAAGACATGCATGTTTGTGTGTGTGTGTGTGCTCGTGCGTGTGTGTGTTTTCCTGCCTTCATTATCTTTAAATAACTCAAGGCTGAGAACATGCATAATGCTCCTATTTTCCCTACAACAACTGGGTTGGGCTGCGAGAGAGGGACTGGCCCAAGTTTATTCTGGAGAATAGTTTATTCTGCAAACAAACAAACAAAACAAAACCCATCCCATGAATACTCACTGCCTTTAAAAATCCACACATTTAGTGCGGTCTGGAGTAAGCTACAATACAGAATAGAATAGAATAGAATTTTTTATTGGCCAAGTGGGACTGGACACACAAGGAATTTGCCTTGGAATATATGCTCTCAGTGTACATAAAAGAAAAGATACCTTCATCAAGGTACAACACTTACAACACTTAATGATAGCCACAGGCTACAAATAAGCAATCAGGAAACGATCAATATCAATATAACTCGTAAGGACACAAGCCACAAAGTTACTTATACATATGGAATGTCTATGGAGATTCTCAGTCATTCAGGTCATGGTTGTCCCAAAGGTTGTTTTGCAAAAGGCAACTGGACTTTCTGGTTTTTCTTGAAGATATTTCACTTCTCATCCAAGATGTTTCAGAACTGAAGAAGCCAGAACTGAAGAAGCTTCTTGGATGAGAAGCAAAACTTCTTCAAGGAAGAACAAAGTCCAGTTTCCTTTTGAAAAAGCACCTTTGGAACTACAGTATGGAACTGTGAAATCCATTTTCCCCTTTCTGGAAGTCTTTTGGTTTTTGTTTCAAAGTACTCCCAGATTTTGGATCAGCCAGAAACTTCTGATTAACATGCTTCCTTTTCAATTCCTATCCTACCTTGTAGCATACATTTTCTTTTGAGCCCAATTCCATGTAGTTTTCTTAACACGAAGAAGGATTTGTTTTCTTTCAGGATATATTTTTGGATGCTTCTTGGGCTTCTATATCTAGCCTACAGCTCTGAAATCTCTTAATGGTCTCTTGTTCAAGTGCTAACCGGCTCTCATCCTTCTTAGCTTTAGAAGGTGCTCCTCTCTATTTGGATATTATGTTGTTTGATTTCCAGCTCTTAGAATTCAGCTCCTGAGTGTTTCAATTGATAATTTAAAGTTTAGCTTTTTTTAAAAAAAATAATAATAGTTGAATGCAGTCAAGTACTAGTTCATCACTCTAGAAGTGAGAGACAGCCGTGCATCAGAGGTATGCTTAAAGAACAATGTTCCCAGAAGCTTCTCTAAGTGGTGTATTAGAAGAACTTTAATGCTCTTTAACTAGTTTTTAACTCTGGTAAATTGACTGACATTTCTTTTAGCATAGTACAGTACAAGTTTTCTGTGAGGCAGCTAAGCTAATCAATGGTAAGCTGTTGTCATTTTTAGTCCATGTGGATTTTTATTTTGTTTTGTTATTCCAAATTTATTTTAACATGTCCTGTGAACGATGGATCTGATTATTATTTGAATCTTTTTTGTTTGTTTGTTTGTTTCCTTTTCAGGGTAAAGTTGTTTGCACTAAAGGAAAACTCTTAACTACAACCACACTGGTTGGAAACAAGAGGTTCTTTGATGAGATTTGTGTTGGGTCCCCAGTCATTTTTGTGACTTTTCAAGAAGAATGCAAATCCACGATAAAATTGGTTCCCTTCTGGGGACTAAATCTGTGCAACCTGATAGTGCCTTCTTTCACAATTCCTTCAGAAAATGCTTTTCAAACAAGGAAAACCTGAAACACAACAAACTCCCTACTCTCTTTTGGTAGACAGCAGGGGAAATATTTCAGCTATTTTGAGGGAATGGAGATGAAATTCGAGAACAGAGATTAGAAATCTCTCTGGAACTCACCACAGGGCCCCTCTGAACTATTGTGTTCCACCTCCATCAAGTAGGTTTGCCCTTTTCTTCCTCAAAATTGGTACTCGCCTTTGAAATACTCAAAAGTTCAGTCCAACCCAAAGAGAAATCCTCCAGTTCAGGTCTACTGAAGCATAATTGAGGTGTTTGATCTATTCCTGAATCCACGTACAAATACCAAACTAACGCATAAGAAGGTTTTCTTTTAACAATGCACGGTTATTTGATTTTCAATTTTTTTTGTTTTGTTTACAAAAAGCATACTTTGTATTTCCTCTTAATGAAATAATTGTTTCCTTCATCCATGAAAGCTAATTTTTCCGCGAGTTGCACACTTTCTCCCTTTAATGTGGAATCTGCCCCAGGGCAGTTGGGAATGAACATCAGATACTTAATTCATCTTTTTTTCTTTTTTCTCCTTTTTATTTAGCAGTGATGCTTTCATTTTGCCTCCTTTGCTAGAGTTAAAGAGACAGTTGTGCTTTCACTAAGGCCAAGCAAAAACTGCAGCCCTTAATTGCCCCACCTGTGAGCAGTAGAATTTTTGTTTCTGTGAGGAAAGAGTTTTGCTGACTGTTTTGGGATGGAAGTTCCTTCTCTGAGAAAGAAGGGGAAATTGCTGTTATAAAAGGTAAAAATGGCTGTTGCCCTGCGTACAGTTATTCTCTTAAGTAGCTAGGTTTTTGACAGTTTCATGGAAAATAAAGTTACTAGGGTTGCCAGCATATTACCTCAGCTGTATGCCTCTTGGAGAATATGATTGAAATGCTGGAGTTTGGAAAATAGAGTTGGCCTAGATAGGTTATTGGGGTGTGCGTATGTATATTTGTGTGTGTTTGTGTATTTCTGGGGAAATTTGACTCAACAAATGAAATTCTGTTTGTACTAATGGATGTAACAAGCAGAGAAATAAGGTGAGGATTCAGAAAAAAAATGTACAGGTTTCCCTCTTTTTTATATATATCCAAAAAGTATTAAAATTGGGTCTGTAGTTATCAAATCTTTTTTTTTTTTTTTTGCAGTCTTGGAGTATAAAAGTAACCAGGGAGGGAAAGTTTCTGCAGTTATTTAGTGGGCTTAAAGGAAATCGATAAGAATGGAGACTAGAACCTGTCAGCCATTTTGGGTTACTTTCCTCAGAGTCTTTAAGCATTGTCTTGTTCAGAGAGAAAAGCAGAATATTAGCCCGAGAAAACTATGCAACAATAGGAAAATTAACAGAAGAAAACCCTGTTGAGATTTTGCTCCCTTCCTGATAGTTAATATAGACATCTATATGCTACTAAACCTTGTGTCATGGTCTTTTATTTATTGATTCTTGATGAATGTATCTTTTCTTTTATGTACACTGAGAGCATATGTACCAAAGACAAATTCCTTGTTTGTCCAATCACACTTGGCCAATAAAGAATTCTATTCTATTCTATTCTTCATTCCTTTATTCTATACCTCATTCCATTATTCTATTCTATTCTGTTCTGTTCTGTTCTGTTCTGTTCTGTTCTGTTCTGTTCTGTTCTATTCTATTCTCATAAGGCAACAATTTTTGAACTACATTGGGTGCAACAGTGATTTTCTGACATTACCGTTGGGTATGGGGGAATCATAATTGAATGCCTATTTCAGGTTTTGAAACTGTGTGCCTTATGTTTTGTAATTAATATACTGGATGAGTGTAAGATCAGGTCTGCATGTGAAGGGCCAATTAAACTGATATATTGCTCATGCCTTTACACAAGAATCTACTCAACTAACGGTTTGCACCTGCTTGGGGTTAAAGGTCAATGGAATTCAAAGGGGTTTGGCTTAGTTTGCTTGTGGCTGCTTGGGGATTCTAGGCTGATTCCTCTTTTAAGTCTAACCCCGCCCTCCAATTTTGCCACTCCTTCTCTACAGCCAGTGTTGGAAAATGGTTAAGGTAGGAGTTGTAATTGGGAGACCCAGGTTCATGTTTGCTGTCAGCCATCAAAACTCATGGTGGAATTGGATTGGATCAATTACTTTCTTTCAATCTAAACTATCTCACAGGGTTATTGCTTTGGGGTGAAAGAGAAGGACGGAGCAATAGTTATGCCAACTGGCATTCTTGTGGGAAAGGTCAGATATAAATCTAACAAATTGACAATTGATTGACTGACTGATTGTGTACCATCAAGTTGGTGTTGACTCCTAAACAAGATTTTAGAATGTGCAGAAATGAATAGACTAATAATAAGAATAAAAGATAAAGAGGAATTGATGTATTTCAAGACATGGGGACGATTTTATACATGGTTAGAAAAGAAATATGAATAAAAGATGACAGATTAATAAACTAGACAGAGTAAAAGTAAATGAGAGAAAAGACAAAAAAGGAATAGAAACTCAGATGACACCTGTGTAAATGAAAAAGGGGGAGGGAGGGAAGGAAAAAATGTTATTACATAAATGTACAACTATGATGATATAGGTGAAATCAGTTAAATCAGGGGTAGTCAACCTTTTTATACCTATCATCCACTTTTGTATCTCTGTTAGTAGTAAAATTTTCTAACCGCCCACCGGTTCCACAGTAATGCGCCATGTATCGTCGTCTGCGCATGCCTCTCTTGCATTGTGGATTGGGTTTGCCGGGGGCGGGGGGGCGCTGGCTACCAGCTCTGCTTCTCTGTTACAGCTGGGTGGTGTGGGGGGAGATGCGCGAGCTATTCTGGGACAAGGGTCTTTTGTTTGCGGTCGCACTATAGCGCCATTTAGTTTCACTTACGTAACGTGAACTAAACTTATGCGTGGGTGATACAAATAGTATATTTTCAGAAATTTAAATTGTCACGGGGAATTTTATGAAAACCTAATGAAAATGTTTTTAAATAATGCTATGATTTTTTAAAAAAAAAAGTCAATTAAATTTAAAAAAGGGAAAGTGCTTCAGTATCGGACAAAACCCCTACCATCCACCATGAAAACTAGAATGCCCACTAGTGGGCGGTAGGGACCAGGTTGACTACCACTGAGTTAAATGGAAAAGAAATTGGAAAAGTATATATGAATAGAAAATTGGGGCTGCTCGGATACTAATAAGAAAAACGTTGAATTGAAAATAAATACAATAAGGGAGAGAGAATGGAAAGAGGAGTAGAAGGTAAGACAGGAGGGGAGAAGGAAAAAGAGGAACAGAAAAAAGGGAAAAAGTGAGGAATAAAGGAAGGGGGAAAAAAGGAGTAGGAGAGAAGGTTAGAAAGGGGGAAAAGGGAGGCTTGGGGGAAAGGAAGGGGAAGGAGAGAAGAGGAAGGAGAGTAGGAAAGATGAGAATAGAAAAGGATAGAAGAAGGGAGGGAAGGGAAAGAGAGAAGAAAAAGAAGGATTTCTTCTCACAACATAATGTACCCAAATTAGGAATTTGCTTCTTATTTTTATGTAGGGTGATTTTACAATGGTTCTATTTTTATCTTGATTTTTAAGAACTTGTAGTGGTTTTTCTAACATTAAGGATTAATTTATTTATTATGTATTGTTAAGCAGTAGCTTTGGCTTTCTTTTTAGTAGTTTTCTACAGTTCCCATCTTCATCATGATTTTTTTTAAAATATATATATATATTATATTGTTCTGTGCAGCTCTTCGGCTTTAACAAATTTTAAGTTTCAAGTATCCAGTCAGTTATGGATTGTCCTTCCTGTGTCTTTTTTAAAGGTTGCCATTAATGTTATTATGTACCAGGCTATGTTCAAAATTCTTGATTGTTTCTTGAAGTGTTTGAGAGAGTCATAATTTGGGTACTTCAAATATAATTATTGTCGTTCTGCAAATAATGTCATTAACTTTCTCTAGCTAAGTATAGTTCTCAGCATAACAAAAATAACTTGCCATTATGCTTCTGAAATATTTTTATAATAATTTAAATTATGCACAGTAGAAATTCATAGATCAGTTAATTACATGCCATCAAGTCATTGTTGACTCAGCGACCACATATAAAGATATAGGAATTGGCAATTTTTTATACTCTGTGAGAAAGTCAGAACATGATGTGATAAAACTTTTTTTTAAAGTTCGAATGATATTCATTATGCCGTGTGATATTTGAAGTTTGCTAAATATAGAATCTTAAGGTACTCAAAAGCAATTAAGTACAGACTCCTTATAAACTGAAATCCACTGATGCGAACACTTTAAGGTTTTATAAGATGCTTTTATTTTATTTTTTTTATTTTCCTCTTAACTTTGTTCATCTGACGGCAAAGCAATTAAAATATGGGCAGTTTATTGACATGTCTTTATTAAAATGTACAATATTTGCACCGCATCCATAAACTTCCAGATTCAATCTGTAGGAGTACCAGGTGGGGCTTGGAAGGGTTTCAATGTAGAAAAAAAACAACAACCCATAGAATTGTTTTCAAAAAGTATAGCTCCATCAGTCCCTGTATGACATCCTTAAGGTTTTTTTGATTAGCTAAGCTAATCAATGGTAAGCTGTTGTCATTTTTAGTCCATGTGGATTGTTTTGTTTTGTTATTCCAAATCTTTTTTAACATGTCTTGTGAACAATGGATATGATTATTATTTGAATCTTGTTTGTTTGTTTGTTTGTTTCCTTTTCAGGGTAAAGTTTGTTTGCACTAAAGGAAAACTCTTAACTACAACCACACTGGTTGGAAACAAGAGATTCTTTGATTAGATTTGTGTTGGGTCCCCAGTCATTTCTATGACTTGTCAAGAAGAATGCAAATCCATGATAAAATTGGTTCCCTTCTGGGGACTAAATCTGTGCAATCTGATAGTCCCCTAAATATAGGGTTAGGGTGTGACAAATACGAATATAGAATATGATGTCCTTAAGGTTTTTTTTGAAGTAAAACTCTCCTCTGCTTCACTTAACATGTCCAAGGGTTAGGATTATTGGCATTGCAATCTAAATTATCTGGAAAGTAAAAATAAATAATATCAAGCAGATGGATAGCTGGATAAACACCCTCCTAGACATTTAATGAACTGATTTTGTTGTTGAGTGGGAAGCACTTCTGCCAGGCAGACTCAGCTATGGGACTTGAACATTTTTTCCTATTGTGGTTATAGATGCTTGTTCTGTTGTTATATAGCTTCTAAAGCCAACAATAGGGGGTGGGGGGAAATCACATTCCATAGCTGAGTCTTCTTTGAAGAATAGCCTTCCATTCAACAACAAAATCAGACTTTTTTTCTTTCCTCTACCTAATAATTGTTCCAGATTTTTGTAACCCAAATAAAAGTAAGCTTGCCTTTATTGAACTGAGAAAACACAGTATACCCAGAATCCAACTGTGATGTGTTTAATGCTATAAATACCAAAACACTTTCAATGCATTATAGAGCTTTCCCTGAACATAATTGTTGATTCATTGTATTATTTTATTTTCAGGATTTCTTTGATCTTTAAGAAATACAATATTGTACAGAGTTTGACTCTATTTAGTCAGTTTATGCCGATTTGTATTTTCCTTTATGAAAACTTTCAGTTAAACAACTTAGCCTGTTTCCAATAACTAAGTATGTAAAGGGCTTCTTTGTTTTATTTGCATCAGAAGCACTTTCGAATTATAGACATATAGCCTTCAATACTGAGCAAATAAAATGAGTATAAAATGGGTCATAAAAGTATACCACGTGTAAAAAGTATTTAAAATAAATTGGATTAAAACTAAATGACATTCGCCCAATATTGAGCCTTGTCAACAGCATTTTCTCTCGCCAGCGTGAGGTCTTCCTCCATACATGTTAAAGGACATGGTACGCACTGTAGTGTATGTGAGATGGATGGATTGTTGTTCTTCTCCACATTCACAAGAGTGTTGTGACCCAGGCCCAAGTAGGTAGTAATAAACTTAGTCCGTGGAAAAACAAACTTTATTCGAACAGCTGGGAATTACTTCATTCCCAGCGTCGTTCAACTCAAAGTAAAACAAAGGCCTCCCAACACAAATTCTTCAGTTATCTCACAAACCTTAGTCCAATTAGGCAAACTGCCAAAGGGCCTTCCTGGCAAATGTCCAGAAGCCACAAAAACAAATATGTACACAAAGCAGAAGATGAAGCAGAAGATGCAGCTACAACATTGTTTTCCAGCAAAGGCCAAACGCCGGTGCCAGTCTGCTTTAAGCCTTATGGGAAGGGCCAATCATCTCTTGGCCCTACTTCTGAGTTGTCCTCTCTGCTTGAGCTGCTCTTGACTTCTGGCAGCATTTCTCATGCGTGCATTAGGAACAGACTCCTCCTGTTCCTCTGCTTCACTACTATCAGTTTCTGGAGGCTCTGGTGTCCACACCTCACTTCCTGATGGCCTGGCCTCACCTCAGCCTCATCACTGTCCAACTCCATTGCCAGCTCCGTAGGCTGCTGACGGACCACAACAAAGAATATCTTCTACAGGGAAACTCCATTTTCTTAGATTGCCCTTTGATCTTCCTAGTAACCTAGTACACAGTCCACTGAACGATTTGCATACAGAGCAAGGTTAGAATAGAATGAATGAATGAGCTGGAAGGGACCTTAGAAGTCTTCTAGTCCAGCCCCCTGCTCAAGCAGGAGAACCTACACCATCTCAGACAAGTGACTGTCTAGACCCGTGATGGCAAACCTATGGCACGTGTGCCGGAAATAGCACGCAGAGCCATCTCTCTGGGCATGAGAGCCATCACCTGTTGCTTTTCTGGGTGCCGGTGTGCCGGCCAGCTGGTCTTCACACACGCAGGACTATCAGGAACCAGAAGATCATTTTCCAGGTGTGCATGCACACTGGGCAGCTGCTCTTCTGGTTTCCTGCACATGCATGCACACCGGCCAGCTGGTCTTTGCGAGTTCCTACATGCCAGAAATCGGAAGAGCAACCACCTGGTGTGCATGTGTGTGCCGGAAACTGGAAGATCATCTTCCCAGTGCATGCATGTGCATTGTGTGACTTCTCTTCCAGTTTCCTGTGCACGCGTGCGCACCATCTAGCTGGTCTTTTCATGAATGCATGCCAGGAACCGGAAGAGCAGCCACCTAATGCGCCTGTGCACTCCAGAAACTGGAGAGCAGCCGCCAGGCATGGTCATGCGCCCCAGGTGGCTGCTCTTCCTGTTTCCGGCACGCGTGTGAGCATGCGCATATGTGCTTTCCCATTTTGGTATTTGGTTCCAACACTGGTCTAGATTCTTCTTAAAAGCCTCCAGGAGCAACCATGATTTCTGAAGGCAAGCCATTCCACTGGTTAATTATCCTCACTGTTAGGAAGTTTCTCCTTAATTCCAGGTTGCTTCTCTCTTTGATTAGTTTCCAACCACTGTTTCTTGTCCTGCCCTCCAGTGCTTTGGAGAATAAGTTGCCCCCCCCCCCCGTCTTCTTTATTGTTCTTGACCAGATGGCATGAAAGGAGCCTCCCTGAAGATTGCATTATTTTTGGCAATGGTGTTGGCACTGGCAAATCCTTTCAACCCAGAAGCACCCCTCGGTCAAAGATGACTGTAAAATAGGCCCATCTTCTGCAGCCACTTCCTTCTTCTTTTCCTTCTGGGTTCCTCCTTGACAAATTGGTTCCTCCTTCAAATATGCACGTAGTTGAATCTGATTTCATTACAATTGCTTTATGTTTACCCATAATTTGAACATTTTTTTTGCTATTTCCCCTAAAGTACTTTTTTCTCACCCAATTTTTCCTAGTGTGCATATTATGCAAATGCAACAATCCCTGGTGTGTTTTCTGTGCCACCTCCCTAATTATACAATGCTTTTGATATGTAACTTTCATTAATTAATACTTTTTGCAGCTGTATGCAATTTTCATGACTAAATTCTTATGGTTAAGTTACTTTTATGCCTACTTATTCATTAATGAAGTTTCCCAGCAAAGACTGATGGATGCCAACTAAACTGTAGTTGCCACAGTCATCTATTATTATGGTCTGCTTATTATTATGAAGAGCCATAATAAAAATGAATGTAAAAGGAGATCTAGGTGCAATTTGTCCTGTGTTTTGTAGTAAATTAATTAATTAACATCGCTGGCCAAGCTGAGAGCAGCAATCTCTCTGTGTTTTCCTTTCTTTGCCTTCCTAGCACTTACAGTAGGTGAAATTATTTTCTTTACCTTGTCAGTAAGCAACACAGTAACCTGGTGTGGCTTTTGAAGAGGTGACCTCAAAGCTCAGTGGCAAGTTATGCTCATTGATCCGTTCTGACATCTGATCATTACAATAAATGACCATTAACGTGAGTTTGGAAAGTCACTCCCTCCGTGTCAAACAGCACGCCGTAACAAATTGTCTGTGATGTTTTTTCTCATTGGAAGGACAAAGCTATGATACACTGACAGTATAGTAATTATCAGGTGCCCTCAGGGGCATGAAACCATCTGAGCTTTAAAAGGTGTTAGACCTGGTAGATCAAAATGAAAACAGAACCTATCTCTATGGTTTCTGAGCAACTTAAAGAACTCCTGCTATTGCTGTGAATCTGGAACTCTTTCTCGCTCTAGTCTGAATTCCACTCTTTTCTCAATATTAACCAGGTAGATTTTTAAATGTACCTTTTTTTCCCTTTCTTTTCTTTTCTTTTCTTTTTTGCAAAAATAGAATGTTCTCATTCTTCATTCAAGTGAGCTAAAGGAACACCTTACTTCTTAAACCAGTATGGATGGTGCAGGAGGAGAGTTGTGTTAGTCAGTGGCTGTGTTTCTCAAACTCAACACTTTTAAGATGGATGGACTTCAATTCCCAGAATTCTCCAGCTAGCAGGTTGGCTAGAAAATTTGGGAAGTTGAAGTCCACACATCTGAAAGATGCCCAGGTTGCAAAACACTGCTGTAAGGTAGCAAGTAATCAGGAGGAGTCATGAATTATTTTGTTAATAAAAAGTTGACTCTTTGAATGAAATTTGTTAACTGGAAAAGGGGCTTTTAGGCATATTTTGGATTCTTTTATCAAATGGACTTTTATACGAAGGGCTGCAAGAGAGAATATGAAGGAACATCATGGCAGTCCAAGATTAGGTCCAATTGTAAAATTATTTTAAAGGTGTTTTTTTTTAATCTGATCGTTACAATCAATGACCATTAAGGTGAGTTTGGAAAGTCATTCCCTCTGTGTCAAACAGCATGCCAAGGATAATGAAAAGCCACTTCTCAGCATTTATTTATTTAGCCTTTGGCAAAAATGAGGAGACTAAATGTTAAAGGATGGCATAGAAGCCCCTTGGTTGAAGGATGGCATAGAAAAACTCCAGATTACTCAGTGCCATGCCTATGACTTGAGGCTATAATAATTTTACTTGTAAACGAGCAAGGATATTAATGTTCATAACCAAGCATGCCAGTTAAATTCCTAACTCAGCAGCATTACAATACATTTATGTCAAGTGTGTCCTAACACCAGTTAATATTCTTTCCTTTTAATTTTATTTCATTTACTAATTGTTCCAGAAAGCAGCACACCTAAAGTTGAAAGATGCCTTCTAGGTACGAACTTCTATTACATAGCTTCTTTAACAAGATTAACTCTTAAAAATATCCTTTTTGCTAAAGGGTTTCCCCCCGATCTTCTCATATATTCAACACTAAAGTTTTAAGTTCTTTCTTTATAACATTTTGTAAAGCTGACTTCAAGTTCATTTATACCTGCTCATTCAATCTGCATTTCTTAGACTAAGTTCATTGGCTATGGAACTTCTACAAATTTTCTATAGAGGGTCTTAGAACAACAAAAGTATCACAATAGGGTCTAGGACAACTCTCCATGGCCAACTCACTGCAGGACAATTCAGTGCTTTCATTTCATTTCATTTCATTCAGTTACTTTTATTACATTTCCATCACCATTATTTTAACTCTTGTATTTCTGGATTGACTTTCTTTATTTTATTGGCCACAATTCCATTGAAATTAACGTAATTTTTGTTGCGTTAATTGTTTTGTTGCATTAATTAACGTAACATTTATTGAATTGTTCTGTGGTTAGTTGTCCCACAAGAAGTTGGCTGCAGAAAATTGCTCCAAGATGAGTTGGCCATGGAGAGTTGGCCATGGCAAGTTGGCTCATTCTATCACAATAGGCATATCCTTTATTTAATAAGTCAGTTGGCCAGTATTTTTTGAAAGAAGTATTGCTGAAGGCTAATAAAACTACGCATGGGGGTGGTGTTGAAAAAAATGTACAAGTAGCTCTCAACTTATGACCAATTGCTTTGCTTAGTTCAAAGTTCCAATGGACTTATCAAAAAGTACTTAGGGCCCTTTCCAAAATTCTTCCCCTCCCCTTTGATCACAAAACGACATTTGGGGCACTTGGCAACTGATCCATTTTTTTTATGGACGTTACTAGGAGTCCAGGGTCATGTGATAGTGATTTACAACATTTTTATTCAAAAACAGCGTTTACTTCTGTTTTTAGGCAAAAACAGGCCAAATAGATCAAGCGTTTCATTTAAGTACCTCTGTAAAAATGGGTTGTAGAAACAGGTCTGGTTACGCAACTGGGCCGTGGTAGCTCAGGCTGGTAAGAAGCCTGTTATTAGAACACAGCAGCCTGCAATTACTGCAGGTTCAAGCCCGGCCCAAGGTTGACTCAGCCTTCCATCCTTTATAAGGTAGGTAAAATGAGGACCCAGATTGTTGGGGGGGCAATAAGTTGACTTTGTAAATATACAAATAGAATGAGACTATTGCCTTACACACTGTAAGCCTCCCTGAGTCTTCGGAGAAGGGCGGGATATAAATGTAAATAAATAAATAAATAAATAAAACTGTTACGACCATTGTAGACAGGCTCCATTATGGTCATAAGTTGAGGACCACCTGTAATAGTCTATTGAAGAATTGGACCTAGCAAACAAGCTAAGGAAAGAAGGGAAAGGGAAAATGCTACAGAAAACAGTATCGTCTAAAATGAACATAGCAAGACAACTTGCAAACACAGTCTGTCAAAATATATCGGATGCACACAGAAAAGTAACTTCAGAAATAGCACCATGTAAAGTGATATCAACATTCTAATAGGCGACAGAATATTTGTATAGGGAAGGAGCAGGTGGGTAAAACTGGGAAGACTTTAGAGGAGCGAAATCCAGTAAACTTAAATATCACAGTGCCTAGATAGGTCAGGACTTGTGTAATTGTAATCGAGTGCCCATTTGGTACAAACCTGTCAAGAAGAAGAAACAATGCGACAGTTTTCAGCAGCTGTCCTTTGTCTTCTTTCAAACATGGCAATGTGAGATTCACCTGCTCTTTAGATGATATTTTTGTCCCAGGACCTTATGACACAGTTGATACACTAAAGGCACCAAGAGGTCTAATTTGGTTACATGTCTTCTGTGGCCCAACATTCCTGCTGTCTTCAGTGTGTCGTTTACATTCTTATGTTCTTATCTTATTCAGTGGCAGCAGATCTGGGATTTTAATACCACTTACTAAGCTGCAGTTGTTGGAGAAAATGGCATGGCTGCAAAAAAGCTTCAGGACAAATCTGCTGTCTCACACAACCTCCTCCAATGGAACTGCAGAAAGATGGGCTGTCAGATTGTTGGCAGTAGGACAATAGAGTCACACAGAACCCTCTATAATTAGAGATATCTCAACAAATGGATACTTTCACTTTAGCAGCACACAAATCTCTAAGTTCGTTAGGGTGGTGACTTCTCGATTCCTTGGATAAAACTTTTAAGATCAGTAGGTGGCTAACTGTTTTCCGGTTAGTAAAAGATGCTCTGAACTTCTAATGGTTTGCATATTGATACCCACTTGTATTATTTAAACTTATATGCCGCTCATCTCATCAGAGGCAACTCTAGGTGGCTTATATTCATTCCATTAAAATGCAATAAAAAGGTAAAGGTTCCCCTTGCACATACATGCTAGTCGTTCCCGACTCCAGGGGGCGGTGCTCATCTCCGTTTCAAAGCTGAAGAGCCAGCGCTGTCCGAAGACGTCTCCGTGGTTATGTGGCTGGCATGACTCAATGCCAAAGGCATACAGAACGCTGTTATCTTCCCACCAAAGATGGTCCCTATTTTTTTTACTTGCATTTTTTACGTGCTTTCGAACTGCTAGGTTGGCAGAAGCTGGGACAAGTCATGGGAGCTCACCCCGTTACGCAGCACTAGGGATTCGAACCGCTGAACTGCTGACCTTTTGATCGACAAGCTCAGCGTCTTACCCACTAAGTCACCACGTCCCTTTAAAATGCAATATAGAACATTAAAATGGTAAACGGGATCTTAAATTTAAAATTTCAATTCAGCTACAATAAAATAAAACATATTCTGAAGAAGCTTGGATACGGAGGACACTTTCCTGCCCCTCTCAGAAGGCACTTTTCAAAAGGAATCAGTTCAGTTTTATG